>NW_015113917.1:178650-184523 GCF_001443285.1 Poecilia latipinna | reverse complement strand
ACACCACTGGTAGGAACGGGACATTATGCACAGTTTATATCATTTAATCTGCATTCAGAAGACCAAATTAGCCTTGGTGATGAAATGGGATTTATGTGTGTGGAATGTAGTTTGTTTGTTCATTCACTGTTCACTTAAAAGTAGATTAACATTACCTGGAAAACTAGTTCATTAGTTCATTGTGATCTGTAATTGATTTTGTTTCATTTGTTTGTAGGTTTTCAAACTGCTCTGTGACTCTGTGGCTACTTCTGCAAAGTCATGGTGGTCTTACACTGTTAATTGAACTAATCTAAAGACAAAAAGAAAAGATGAATAAAAGATGTCGCTGAAATGAGTGGTTCCTGCATTTCTTTGAGGGAAGCAAGCTTTTTCAAGTTTGGGCAGAAGCTGAGGTGGTTTAAAGAGAGCAAAAAACTTGACAATAATAATATTGATTATTATATCCTACTTGGAAAAAAAGTTGTACACTACTAAATTTAAAACGCTAATAATTTTAAAAATGTTTGGGATAACTTTTTTTTCTATTTCACAAACAATTAAACTTGTGAAAAGTTTATTGTTCTAAGTACATTGAAAATGTTATGAAATACACAGCCGACAGTGGTTTCTGTAGACATGACAAACTGCAAGATTTAATTCCACACTTTCTATTGTAGATCACCAAAAAGCTGGCTGGCCACAGCAAAGGAACGGCTCTGTGGGTGTCGTCAGTCAGCAATGAACTGGGCCAAATATTGAATAGTGTCCTGACTGTCCAGGAGGGTCCAGGACTGGACAAAATGGCTGCAGGACTGATGGAGCGGTACCGCCAGGCTGGGGCTGCACCTCCAAAGGTGCTGTATGTGGACTGTGGCTGCTGTGTTAGTGAAGGCCTCAGCAAGCTGCAGGCCAGGTTTGGAGGGTGGCCAGATATTTACATTCGCCTGGACATTTGGCACTTTATGCGGAGGCTGGCTGTTGGTTGTACCACGGATGCCCACCCTCTGTATCCTGCTTTCATGCGGGCACTGTCCTCCTGCATTTTTGAGTGTTATGCAGGGGACCTTGACCTTCTTCGACGAGCGAAAGAAAGGCAGCTCCAGCAGGAACAGAGGCCAGGTATAACCAACACCATGGTGGACAGGCAGATAACCAAGGAGGAGTTGAGTAATTCCTGTCGTAGGAGAACACGGGGAGAGGACATCACTACTGTCCTTATTGAACGACTGCTGGAGGAGCTGAATGGTCCAAAAGGGAGAGATTTGATGGGGGTTCCCTTACTGGATGAAGTCAGGATAAAACACATCTGGGGTGTCCAAAAACGGCATGTGAAATGCATTCAGGATGTTGCAGGGATTCAGTTGTACACTGAGGGGGGCAGAGTCAACAAGAGCGGAATCAAGTTGACACGTTATCGCTGTTCACGAGGCTCTACATCCCTGGAGTCATTTCATTGTCATTTAAACAGGTTTATTCCAGGTAAGTCGCTTTCTAACATGACTACAACACTTTACTGTATATTTTTTGCAAAACTGGATCAACCAGTATTGTTTCAAAGACATTAATATGATGTGTTGTTTTTTTCCTTTTTTTACAGGAACCAGTGCAAACTTACTGAATTTCCAGCTCTACCTCCTGGAAGGCCTGAATAGATGGAATCAGGATCGGGGTTCTGCAGCAGTGACCAACAAACCATCATCTCTTCTGACATATGCTGGAGACATGACTCGGTCCATAAATCAGAACAGCTTGAAGGTGCTGGGACGAGAGTACGTCCCACAATTTATGCCCCCTTCAAAGTACACAGGTACAAATGAAATATGTGAAGGATAAACAGTTTAAGATAAACTATAGTATAAAAAAATCAATAATATGTAACATGTTTTGGAATGTTTTACTATCAATATGTTTGATTTTCCATAGGTGAGCTACTGGGCGTTGACTACCTTCTAAGTCAAACAGGAAAGCCACTGAAACCCCAGCCTGACTCAGAAGAGACAGATGTTCTGCTGGAAGATGTGGAGGCTAATGTAGCAGAGGAAGATGAAGGCTTTGTGGACGAAGAAGCTTTGGACTTTCTAGTATCAGAGCTAGACGATGAGACCCTTTTCTCAGCTACATCACAGCTCGAATCCTCCACCCAGCCTGCTGCCTCCACCCAGCCAGCTGCCTCCACCCAGCGTGCTGCTCCCTCCACCCAGCCTGCTGCCTCCACTCAGTCTGCTGCCTCCATCCAGTCTGCTGCCTCCACCCAGCCAGCTCCCTCCACCCAGCCAGCTCCCTCCACCCTGTCTGCTGCCTCCACCCAGCCTGGCATTGCTGAGCCTATGTCAGAGGTGGGCATTCATAGTAAGCTGTAGAATTGAAGAAAAATTAAATAAAACTTCAAATAACTTCAACATTATTTATGTTTTCTCAGGGTTTAGATGAGGCCGGTGTACCAGGCCTGGACAAAGTTGACAGCTTGGCTGAGTATCTGGTGGAGCTAAGGAGCAAAACCTCACTGGTGCTGACCAACCAGGAGGTCAGTAACATGCATTGTTGCTTGCTGCAGACATGCACACGCCTTTCACCTCACTTGCATATTGTTGTCCTAATGTAAAATTGTTTTATTTTCCTGTTTAGGTGAGCTGCATTGTTGCTCTGTGGCAGAACCTGCTGGATTTTGATAAACAGAGAACGGTATTTGCTGCAAGACATCAAGAAAGATTGAACACTGGGAGGTTTCGGTCCCCCAAGAAGAGGCAAGAATTTACTCCTGGGGTTGAGAGTGTAAAGAGGCATGCTCTAACCACTCCAGCCCCATCTGCCCAATGGCCAGACTGCTGCCGCTTGGTGGAGACCATCTTTGTCCGACTGTGCAATATCCATCGTAGTCCAAAGAAAAGAGGAGCAGGCACAGTCTCCAGGTGGGATTTGATCCTACAAGACTATAGAAAGATCAGGCAGCTCGTTCTGGCGAATGGAGCTGTGATGGGGCAGACACATTTGCAGCTAGTGGATGTTAGCTACACCACCCTGGTTCAGTGGCATAACAGAAGGGTCAAAAGGCAAGAGACCGCTGTGGTACTTCAAGGGCTAAACCTTCCCAGCCAGTTTTCTGTAGCTGCTGACCCGCTTCTGCCTGCAAATATACGCCCGCATTACGGCGTACCACATTCAGGGCCACTGCATACATATAGGCTACCATCCAACACTGTGGGGCAGTCAAAATTAAAAAGAAAGCTACAATTCACTGATGGGACAAATCCATCAGGACAGCGGCAGGTTCTCTCTGCCCCACCCAAAAGGCCTGAGCTAGTGGCAATTACTCCAATGGCACCACAGGGATCTGTTATCCTCACTACCCAACAGCAACAGAGTTTGTGGAACCTCTCCACCCCTCCTCCACATGCTTATCCTGTGGCCCCTGCTCTGGCCCCTGCTCTGGCTCCCAGAGCAGCCCCTGCTCAACCTGGTAGAGAACCTCGAAAATTGACTCGCAAAGTTTTGCACAAGACATGCAAAAAATGCGGGCAGTTTAGAATAGCTGAAACAGGACACAGCCAATATAGAGGGCAAATTTACTGTCCCTCTAATGAAAGTCTCACTAAAGAGCAGTGGCTGGAACAAATTAAAAAGAAAAAATAAACATTTTCTTTATTTTAAATAACTTCACTGTATATAAGTTTTATTTAGTTCATAGTGTGTTTATTTTGTTTTGGGTTAATGATACAGATATTTATTCTTATTGTCATTGTGTACACAAAGTAATTCAACAAACCATACAGTAAAAGGATTTAAGTCCTTCAGCAAACCACAAATTTCTTGGTTAAGAAAAAGAAATGGGAGACTTCAATGGAAATGTGTTGCATCCAAATGCTGCAATGTTTTGGGACTAACTAAAAATGTTTAATTCACTGTCTTAATTGTTGAATAAATATTTGGTTCTTTTAAACCGATAAGGTCTATGGTCTTTTGTGAGTAAATATTAGCTGCTTCAAATTCTGAATTATTGGTAATTTAAGCATACACTAGAAAAAAGATATTCACTTCACTCAAAGTACTTTAGGAAAGACACTTGCAATTTTAGTTTCAGTCACTGTTTTGCTGTGAAAAATGAAAATAAGCACTGGGTATGATTAAGGACATTAAAATATACTGCATCAAGTATATAGTATACAGTATAATTTAACACATTAATTTGAATATATCAGAATAAAAAAGCAAAATTAATTAAGCAATTCAAAGTTTTAAAAAGAAAGCCTTTTATGACAAGTGTTGGGTTTTAGTTTACAGTACTACACTATCTGTACAAAAAAGCATTTAAAATGTTACTTCATAACACTTAAACATTAATTGTGGGAAATCTTTTCACTAAAACATAGTATGGCGACTGGTAGGATCGAACTCGCGACTCTGGGATCGGCCTCACTCTTCCCCTTTCTTCTCCCCTCCCTTTCTTCCCCCTTCCTTCCTTTCTTTCCCCCCCCCAGCAGACTATTGTTCCCCAGCTTTGGCGCAATCGGTTAGCGCGTTCGGCTGTTAACCGAAAGGTTGGTGGTTCGAGCCCACCCAGGGACGTACGTCTTCATTCTACAAAAAACAATGCATGTTCTGAGTTTGAGGAGCACTGGTTCTTGGACGATATCCAAAATTCTTGGCCGCTGCTTTTGGAAAGTCTTGCTTCAGTCAATAATCGAGGCATGAAAAAGTCCTTGACCGAAGGGAACTTAGGGATTGCTCCATATTTTGACCTGTGGTAACAATGCGATGCAAAGCCAGGATTTTTGACGATAGACGTGGCACTAGTGCGAGCAGCAATATTCAGCAGTGCATCGTCTCTGTGGCGCAATCGGTTAGCGCGTTCGGCTGTTAACCGAAAGGTTGGTGGTTCAAGCCCACATAGGGACGTACGTCTTCATTCTAGAAAAAACACTGCATGTTCTGAGTTTGAGGAGCACTGGTTCTTGGACGATATCCAAAATTTTTGGCCTCTGCTTTTGGAAAGTCTTTCTTCACTCAATAATCGAGGCATGAAAAAGTCCTTGACCAAAGGGAACTTAGGGATTGCTCCATNTTTTNACCTGTGGTAACAATGCGATGCAAAGCCAGGATTTTTGACGAGAGACGTGGCATTTGTTCTCGTAGCGATATTCAGCAGTACATAGTCTCTGTGGCGCAATTGGTTAGCGCGTTCGGCTGTTAACCGAAAGGTTGGTGGTTCGAGCCCACCCAGGGACGTACGTCTACATTCTAGAAAAAACACTGCGTGTTCTGAGTTTGAGGAGCACTGGTTCTTGGACGATATCCAAAATTCTTGGACGCCGCTTTTGGAAAGTCTTGCTTCAGTCAATAATCGAGGCATGAAAAAGTCCTTGACCGAAGGGAACTTATGGATTGCTCCATATTTTGACCTGTGGTAACAATGCGATGCAAAGCCAGGATTTTTGACGAGAGACGTGGCATTTGTTCTCGTAGCGATTTTCAGCAGTACATAGTCTCTGTGGCGCAATCGGTTAGCGCGTTCGGCTGTTAACCGAAAGGTTGGTGGTTCGAGCCCACCCAGGGACGTACGTCTTCATTCTAGAAAAAACAATGCATGTTCTGAGATTGAGGAGCACTGGTTCTTGGACGATATCCAAAATTCTTGGCCGCCACTTTTGGAAAGTCTTTCTTCAGTCAATAATCGAGGCATGAAAAAGTCCTTGACCGAAGGGAACTTATGGATTGCTCCATATTTTGACCTGTGGTAACAATGCGATGCAAAGCCAGGATTTTTGACGAGAGACGAGGCATTTGTTCTCGTAGCGATATTCAGCATTACATAGTCTCTGTGGCGTAATTGGTTAGCGCCTTCGGCTGTTAACCGAAAGGTTGGTGGTTCGAGCCCACCCAGGGACGTACGTCTT
>NW_015113917.1:173423-174150 GCF_001443285.1 Poecilia latipinna | reverse complement strand
AGAAATAACAAAAAAAAAATATGGGAAAATTAAAACCCATTTTGTCCCTATTCTCAAGAATCACTGAAAATTTTGCGCATGCGGACAATGCTGGAGGGCAAAAAGGCTATTCCTTTACATGCCATCCATGGCCACACTGCCGACGTGGCCAAATTCCGTTAACGCAATCAAACTTGGACGTAGATATTATTAAGTTCGTGCTGTGCTCCACAGCAAAGGGAAAATCGTTAAAGAACAACTCAAAACCACGTCTCTCTCACTCTCTGTATCAACGCAGCTACAAGCAGACTCGTTGCCATAGCAACTGACAATAACGCCACAAAAAATAAACACTCAGATATTTCCCACACAAAGAGCAGAACATTCAGTCTGTTGCAGTAGTATGGTTTTAGGCTTAATGATTACTTTGGGATTATTAATTAGTGATTGCTGTGGTAAGAGGAGAAAACTATAAATATATCGCTGCACTTGACTTTACTGCATGGCTAGCTGCTAGCTCGCTGTTACTGTCTCTTACTCTGCATTTGTGGAGTCACAATGTCTGGGATCATGAGCGCCCCCTGCCTTCAGGCAAAAGAACTGTCTGCCTCACCTCGAATCTGTTCTGCTCGCTGCTGCATCACCGGCTTCGCTTACGAGCATTGAATGGGAAACTGCAAACATTTAGCGATTTTGAAGAAAAAAATCATCAGAATTGGTTAAGTTAAATTAAAAATATGTACTTTTT
>NW_015113917.1:77594-172982 GCF_001443285.1 Poecilia latipinna | reverse complement strand
CCCCCTTCCTTCCTTTCTTCCCCCCCCCAAGCAGACTATTGTTCCCCAGCTTTGGCGCAGTCGGTAGAGCATGAGACTCTTAATCTCAGGGTCGTGGGTTCGAGCCCCACGTTGGGCGCAAGTTTTTCTTCTAGTCCTGAAACACGAGATGCCGTTTAAAAGCCTAGCGGGTTTGGTCACTGAACGTGGTATACAGATAGATTTCAGTGAGAAAACACATTTGTCTCTTCTCTTTCGTTTTGCCGTCGTCACTCATTTGCATCCCGGAAGTGCTTCTACTTACGTAACGAGGTCAAAATGGCGGCTCACTGCCTGTGAAAGGGTCGAACCTGAAGGCAGCTTTATGATCCTAAGACATGTATAAAACGCCATGCAGCAGACTGACAGGTAAGGGCAGGAGAAAAATGTAATATTCCGTTAGCCAGCTGTTTACCTTTACAGACACATTTTTGTCTTGCACGCTGTTAGTAGCCCGAAAGCTAATGCAGAAGCTAGTTCAGCATGTAGCTTACTGGTTGAGAGTTAGCTTATAAAGGAGTCTACAAGTGACTTTGTCCGGCTGTCTATTATCGGTTTCTATGCAAAAACATAGCTTTCGCTAAAGACCACCATTCTGCTTTAAATGATACTGTTGAATATCGAAATAGTTGCAGAAATAACACAAGGATGCATGCTTCTATTAGCTATAAGACGTGGCTGGGAGACAACAACAAACATACCATAGCAAGTGATAGAAGCTGCACAGAATAACGAACTGGAAATCTATCCCCGTACTCATAAACTCCTAGTAGATTAACAGAAATATGCTTATTAAGCCTTGATTTACTCTTCCTGATATCACAAAATGTAAAACTCATAATATTTGAGTTATATCTAGTGTCTGCCTAATTTGGGCGTTTTGGACATTTGATCTTTGTGACCGACAATTAATTCGTTTAATTAATTTCTACGACTAAAATTAAATTGTACCATATACTCATAGTCCATCATACAATAATTTCCCAATATGGCTACTAGAAATTGTATCTAGCAACAGGAGGTTTCTTTGAGATATTTTTAGTTTGATTACCTGTCATCAAAGTCTATCATATTTCATAAGTCTGGGGTGGTCCAAACAGGGGATAAGATATGGAAATAGGGTGCTATACGAACTCTCAGGGAAATTAATATGTATGGTTTAATTGTATTAAAAGTTTGCTGTGCCTATTTCATTTGAAATTAAAACCACTTCAAATAATATGAAATGATTGAAAGACTTCGAATGTCTACTTTTGTAACAATTATTTTTCTAGATGTGTAATCACATTGCAAGTCAATTCAAGCATGTCACTTAATGTATGTTATTTTACTGTGTTTTGGTCATTTCTCCATTTTACCATATTAGTACATTGGTTGTTTCATATCCGGCTTCCGGAGTGGACTTTGGGGCATTTTGCCCACCTTTGAGAAATTTTGTGTCCAATTTTGGTGTTGAGGATTTCAAATAATTAATTCTAAAACCTGCTTATTCTTTTTCTGTAAGGGAATGTGTTTAATTTCGTCCAGGACCTGTTATCTACCAGGATGCCAGGAGTTATTTTAGGGATGGGTAGGTGCCATAATCTATCATATTTCAGGAGAGATAGCTGGATTTAATGACATTAGAACCATTACGAAAGTAGGGTGTGATATTAAAGAGTTATATATAGAGTTTAACTGTGTTCTTCCTGGGACTCAAGTATTTCCATTATTACCTACATAATAAATCTCGAAAAATAAAAGAAATACCAAAATACCTAGAGAAATAAATGTAAATATATGGCTTTTGAAAGGTCTGTATGAAATGGAAGTAGGAAGGGAAAAATGCCAAAATGTGACTGCCAATAGGAAGAAGAGTGATACAGCCAGAGTCTGTTTTTCTTAGTGGTATTTTTTTTTTATAAGAAATGGAGATTAATTGAATCAAGTTGATTTTATCTTACATGCAACTTATTTTACTTAATTAAAGCTTCCTAAAATGTTCTCAACATATTCTATTTATCTTGTTTCTTATGCCTATTTAGGCCAGTTGACTCTTATGAAATATGACTAATTATGACTTCTGATCAAACCAACAAAACTTCTAAGAGACCTCTTGCAGTATTGGTGTCATATAACCGTACTTTCTTACATTAGACCAGAGGTTGTGGGGCGCGACCCTAGGGGGGAGTTAAAACGGTATAAGCCATTGTTATCACGTTGTAAGCTGTTTTTCCGAGCTGCCTTTAAACACAACATCAGCGCTACGACGCTCGCACTGGGTTTACACCTGTGTGGCAGCGACGGAGACCTGCTGCTGCTGCTGCTGCTGCTGCACTCAGGGGTGTGTTAGAATCATGGCAGCAAACCAGCAAAAACGCAAAGAACTTTTCAGTTTTTCCTCCAAACTAACTGACCGAGTTGAGTAAAGCTGTTGGATGCAGCAGTGACGTGCGGTGAGATTCATAGCTGGTGAGGCACTGACTTAATCGTCATCAGATTTACAAATCTAGACCCCATGCAAGTTTACATAAGAAATGTTTACATGTTTACATAAGAAAATTTTGCGCATGCGGACAATGCTGGAGGGCAAAAAGGCTATTCCTTTACATGCCATCCATAGCCACGCTGCCGCCGTAGAATAATTCCGTTAACGCAATCAAACTTGGACGTAGATATCATTAATTTCGTGCTGTGCTCCACAGCAAAGGGAAAAATCGTTAAAGAACAACTCAAAACCACGTCTCTCTTGCTGTATCAGCGCGGCTACAAGCACACTCGTTGCCATAGCAACTGACAATAACGCCACAAAAAATAAACACTCATATTTCCCACACAAAGAGCAGAACATTCAGTCTGTTGCAGTAGTATGGTTTTAGGCTTACTGATTATTTTGGGATTATTAATTAGTGATTGCTGTGGTAAGAGGAGAAAACTATAAATGTATCGCTGCACTTGACTTTACTGCATGGCTAGCTGCTAGCTCGCTGTTACTGTCTTAATGTCTGGGATCATGAGCGCCCCCTTCCTTGAGGCACTGGGGGCGCTGGGATGCAGGTAATGTTAGCTAAATGATGACTAGCTAATATCAACACAGCACCTTAAGCTTAACAAGTGTCCTCTAGGCTACTGACAATGTTGTCTATGTTCAGCTGCTTCAATTCATTTTGCCCCCAAAATAAGTCGATCACTCCCCACTCCCCCCACCACTCACACACATCATTCAACCAGGTAGCCTCTCCATTTTGGTAATCCACAAGGGGAGCCCAGAGAATGTTTAGAAACTACAGGGGGGGTCCAGGAGAAAAAGTTTGGGAACCACTGCATTAGACTATCAGTAGATAATCTAAGAATTATTTTAATTGTCAGAAGAGGTTCAAAACATTCCTCACTTAACAAAAATATGCCTGTCAGTTCAATGGAGAACATAATGAAACAAGTGTGTTTTGGGAATATTTCCTGTCAGGGCTTAGTACTGTGTTAAGGGATTAATTGTGTTTCTTTTGTTCCTGCAGGTTTTCTAGGTGTAAGAATAAAACAGCGATTGGTTCAAATTGCTCCTCGATGTGACCAGACTGCTCGAAGTCTTATTTACCTCCACAAAAGAAATCCCTCAAACTCGCTGACGTATCAGCATCTTAACTTTCTGAAACGACAGGTATCCTCATTGGGCATTACCAACCCTATTTCTAACCCAATGTGTTGTGCCAAAATTGATCAACCCAACAATAAATCTGTAAACCATTTAGTCCCTTTTTGCTCCTCACTTTGTTTTCATAGTATGTTACCAAAACCAGCAGTGGACTTCAGCAGCACGCGGTCCCCAAGCACAACCCGACAGTTGTCGATGAAAGAGATGCCAGCGTTGAAAGACAGGTGGAGAGAATACCGGCGATTAATGCTGAGCTCGCAGCAGTCGCCCCACTGTCGGAGGATGTAACGCGTGAAACACAACCTGAAAACTTCGCTGCAAAGCCTGCTACGCAAAGTGCGACAACTCCAAAAGGTTCTGCGTCCCATTTTGCTGCAACCACAGACGAGCCTCCGCACGTTCAAGTGGAGACGGAGGAGGCGAAGCAGGCCCGTCTCGACAGACAGTGGAAGCCGCTGAAAGTCGATGCGAGTGACCTACCAGATGTCTACGCTAGACTTGCTAAAATCAAACTTACAGGTAGAGTACCTTAAACATCACCGTGTTGATATATACATATATATACATCTCTGGTTTCATTGAGTCTTATTGGCTGTTTTATAATTAATCAAAAAGCTGTATGATTGACAAAATCTTTACTTTTCTCATGTAATGACTGTTTACTGCTATCAACGTATACTGGAGTTTCAATTGGTTGCATTTTCACAACCTCAAAAAATATCATATGCTAGTATAATATAAAAATGGTTGTTTTTCTCTGGGCTCTGCACTGTGACCATTAAAGACAGTGAACTGTAGTTGTTTGTTAGACTGAAACAGCTTGGATAGCTTATTTATTTTATTTTTTTTTGCTTCTCAAGTTATACTTGGCAGAAGTAAGCATGGGTCTGCTGTTGGTATCAAGATATACAGTTTTAGAAATGCTATAATGTGTCGATATAATGTTTTCATTATAGAAAGTGTGTTGTTATCCGTGCTAACCAAATAAATATGCAAAATTAACTGGCTGAGTATGTCAATTAAGAAACTGTATGTTCAACCCACACTGTTCCCATCAGAACTTCTACTGGATACTTAATCTATGGATTATGTAGTTTTTCTACATATCTAACAAACTGATTTTGCAGTCTAAAATGTCACTCCCGTTTTGCACTGCCAAATGATGAAGATAAGATAGAGTTGAATATGTTGGGAGATTTCAACCTGAAATATAACCACTGTGCACAGTTTACATATTAGATTATTGATCACACTTTTACCAGTTAATAATTATCATAGTAAAGTTTCCAACACTGTCTAACAAATCAAGCCTTCCATCTGGAAAAGTTTCCAGTTTTCCAAGCAAACCTAATTTTAACATTCAGTATGGCTGCCCCATTTAGCAAATGAGGCAGCCATTTGCTAAATGCACAGTAAAGGTTGCAGGTATGAAAAATGCATTGTTACGTCTGGTGGTTTTTCTCATTAAATCTGTGGCACACTGATATTTCTGCATAGCCTTTATGGATGAAAGTCTTTATTTAGTGTCGGAAAACAAAATGGAGAGAAATAAATGATTACGAGTATACTACTAGCACATAAATTAATTAAACTAAGGAATTATTATTAAGTGATTTTTAACTGGGGGGGTATTTCTTGTTTTGTCTGTTTTCAGCTCTGGTGGCAACAACTGCAGCAGCCGGTTTTGCAATGGCTCCCGTTCCTTTTGATCCCGTCTTGTTTTTCGTGTCTTCTCTGGGAACAGGCCTGGCATCCTGTGCTGCCAATTCCATTAACCAGGTCGGTTGCTTTCATATTGCTACCCAACGTTAAGGTTTCTTACAGGCTGTAGACATCTTCTGAAAGTGGCAACTTTGAGGAAATCTTTTGTGATCTTATCAACTTTTGTCAGCCGTAGACGGATATTTGTTGACCTCCAACTGTTTTGTAATACAAACATAAGGTAGCTGGACGACATGCTCCTACACGCAGCTGTCTTAGAATAATCAATCATTTTCCAGAAACATCTGCAAGAACCATCATCCTCACCTTTTGTTCTCATCCGCTGCACATTTCTATTTAAGCTACACATCTCAAAAATGCATCGAGTTGACTGCAAGTTGTCATTATTTCTCTCCTGAAAGCTTTTTTTTTTTTTCATATCTGTAAACAAAGGACCTTTTTTTTCTATAGAGGCACTTAGAATGGCCTGAGTCAGTAGAGCCTCCCTCCACTATCTTGTGTTGACGTCTTACGTCGGAATTTGCTCTGTGATTTGAGAATTTTAGCATAATGGGTGAACTCTTTGCTAGCCCTTGATTGAACTGTGTTTAGTTGTGGTTTTAGCCTGTAATTTTGCAGAGACCTTGATTATACTGTGAGTTGGTGCCCTTAAGGCGAACCTCCACCTGAGCCTTCACCATATGTCTCATCTTCTGTTTAGTAACTAAATAGTTGAGTATCTGTAGAAAATAATGCAAAGACCTTAGACGAGTCACCTATAATTTTTGGGAATGTTTTGACCCAACAACAGAGCTGGCTGCTTTGCTTTTTTATGTCTCACACTTAGCAGAAGTGTAAATATTTTTAAGATGTTGGAAAAATGTCCTTGTCTTAACTGAATAGTTAAACCCTGGTAGACGTTTGAACAACCCAAAATAAAAGAAAAACATTTGTGTTATGTTATTTAATCGAGATGGCTTTGCATCTAACAGACCATTGAAGGAATTTCATAAAAATCCCCATTTATGCATCAAAGAGTTTCCAGAACCAATCACACTCACTTAATACATGCTAATGCATGTATTAAGATGCATGTCCATCGGTTCTAATCCATGGAAGTTCAGCTGGTTCCTGCCCTGTTGATGCACATTTCAAATGTTTAACCTACAAATACCTTTCAGATGAGTACAAGCGTTCAGTCTGGGAATGCAGCAGTTAGTCATCCAGCTATTAGAATTAGACAATTTTCTAATAATTTACTGTAATAATGGGGATGCAAATTCATACTGAAAAATCAGAGTTTTTTTTATCATGACTTAGAATTCCCACCATTTCATTCTTTAAATGCATCAGCAGCATGCATCTGTTTTGAGTTAAGTGAAATTAAGATAAAAGATGGTATGTTTTTGATGCAGGTAAGGATAAAACCTTGCGCAATCCTTATCTGCATTTTTCTAAATTGGTCGTCCTAAAAAGAGTAGAAATTGTACAACAAAGACCTCCTGTGCATTTTTTTTTTTACCTTTATTGTGTTGTAGTCCTGAATAAAGAATCGGAATGAAATAAAATCATAATTTGCAGTGTATGCCTAAAGAAAAACTGCATTGTACATGAGCATTGTGAGTATTTTTAGGATTTCGTATTTAATTTTGCTCTAACTGGCAATTATGGAATCCTGCATTGTTTCTGTGGATAAATATATACCGAAGTGAAAAGAGATCCTTGTGGAACCTTTGTTTAAAATTTCTCTCTTTTTTTTATTTCCACAATTGCCTCTTTGAGTCTTGCTTTAAATTCAGCTTATGGTGCATGATGCCAAGAAGTCTTTTTCTGTGGCAATGTTGCTGGTATGTGACCCTGAACCTCTACATGAGAGAGAATCTCTCGCAGCTCTTTTCTCCCTTGCTCTCTTTAAGTACAATGTCATCGGAGTCTTAATTGGAAATGGCTGGGGATGGGATGGGGATCGTGCTTTCAGGCTTAATAGCCACCTGTCTTGATGTGCAGCTGACTTTGATGTTGGTTTTCTTCTGGAATCAGGAAAGACTGAATAATATCTTGTTGGCAGAAAAAATGGAATTGCAGTGCCTTGCAAAAGTATTTTCTCATCTCAATTTTTTCTCACTTGGATTTGACTGGGCCATTTATTCAGCTGAGTATGTTTTGATTGAAACCTGTCTATTGTAACTCTGTCTCTGTCTCTATTGACACCCATTTCGCTTTAAGTGTTAGTTTTTGTCAACATGGTATGTTTGTACTCTGACTGTATTAAAAAAAACCTAAGCTTGAAACATCTCAATTTAAAATGCATTTAGAAAAAGAAAAGTGACACCTATGTGTCCTTTTCTTTCTACTTTACTGTTATAAACTACAGTGTGTTGGTTTGCTCCATTGAAACCCTCCATTGTAATGTGATAATTGTGAAGAAGTCAAGGGGTGTGAATACTTTTGTAATGTGCTTGAACTTAAATTCCTTTTGCACATAGCTATGCATCCGCAAAAGAACAGTTTGTGTTGATGATCTGTTTTATCTTTGACTGTCCACACGCATTCTCAACATTGTGCATTTTTCTAAATTGGTAATCCTAAAAAGACTAGAAATTGTGCAACGCTAACTTCAGAGCTGCTGCCTTTGGCTTTTTTCCCCTCTCACTCCCTTTCATCCCTAAAATGCCAGCTTTTCAGTGTAAGTTTAGTTTGGGATGATCAAAGACCGTTTTTTTTGTTTTGTTTTGTTTTGTTTTCTCTAATACACAGAAAATCAAACAAAAAGCCTGACAAATCAGTGCAAAGATCAAGCAAAGATGACTTCCTAAGGATTTGGTGCTCCACGCTAATCCCTTAATGTTCTGCATCCGAAGAGGCAGAGCAGTGTGCGATCTTGTGACCGCACAACTGTCAGATTTCCTTGAGAAACGGAGCGAGGGAGAAATTTATAACGATCCCAAGTCAGAACTTGGGATTCGCTGTGAAAAGCCGAGGTTGCCATTTGTCCCATTGGGAAGCACCCATAGGCCAAAAGGAAATGTTGTGGTTCCTTCTCCAAACATTCATTTATTTTGGAAACTGACCCAAAGGAACCGGAGCATAATAGCCGTGGTATTTTAACCAGAATTCTTTGGGGTTACAGTCAAATTGATTAATAGTCAGAAAGAAAAGCCATATGCAGCAACAAAGCTCAACTTCAGAGTTTATATTTTTGTGATGAGTAGATATAATGGGACTTCTAAGTTATTTGAAAATAACTAACTTTAGTGCTTTTTTTGTTTGTTTGTTTGTTTTCCCCCCCAAGTATTCTATGATCCTAATGATAGCTAAAATGTTTATGGCAAAATCCTCTGCAGGTGGCCCAGCCATTCTCACTTTCAGTCCTGACCTCCACTTCTTCTAACTGGATAATTGGGTCAGATGAAAGTTTGAGGCAGGATGCCTGAAAGACCCCAGGGAGGTCTCAGGGTCCTTGGCACTGTAAACGGGACCTAATGAAGCTTTTGAATGCCGGGTGGGTGGGGGCCGCGGGAGGTGTGTCTTTAGTGTTTTGACAGCATCTGAAGCGTAAGTCACACCACGCTGCTTTGCGTGTTTGTTTAATGAAAATGCAAACAGGCTTGTTTTTGTCTCTTGACTTGTGTCATTTCTGCTGTCGTGACGAAGGCAGCTCGTTTCTGTTGTGTCTTTGTCTCATTTGTGGTGAGCTGTCTGAGGCTGGCACGCACACCGAGCCCCCACACGACTCCCCCTCCTCCACCCCGCACCCTCAACCCCATCCACTGCTTACCACCTCAAGCTGCACCCTGCTGTCTTGTCCTGTGCAGACATGCATTATTTACCGTCTTGCGTGCTTTCGTGTCAGTGCATCTTGGTCGGCCTTTTTGACTGTACGGGTGGGATGATTGAACAGGGACACATGTTTTACAGACAGCTGTGTGTTACCAGCTGTCTGTAAACTACATGCTTCTTTCACTAATCTTTTTTTTTTTTTTTTTTTTAAATATGAAAGTTTGATTAATTTAAATACATTTTCATTTCATCCAGACCAACCTGTACTTTATTTATTTTTAGGGGACATTTAGTCGTATTACTTCTGTTGGAGCAATAGAGGAGCGACTTTTACAGAGAACTAAATTGATCTGTGCAAAAATAATTAAGTGAACTCCACGAACCCAATGTTTTCGACTTAAACCCATCAAAGTCTGACGACAACACACACTATTTATTCCTGTATGAACTTTCTACAATGTCAGTTTTTTTTTATATATATATTATACACACTGCTCAAAAAAATAAAGGGAACACTCAAATAACACATCCTAGATCTGAATGAATGAAATATTCTCATTGAATACTTTGTTCTGTACAAAGTTGAATGTGCTGACAACAAAATCACACAAAAATCATCAATGGAAATCAAATTTATTAACCAATGGAGGCCTGGATTTGGAGCCACACACAAAATTAAAGTGAAATGTTCCCTTTATATATATATATATATATATATATATATATATATATATATATTTTTTTTTTTTTTTTTAAACATGCACATAAAGCAAGATGACTCTTTGAAAATCGCATATGCAAATTTATGGGACTAAACTGTCCCACACTGAAGATCTTTTTAAAGCCAAAGGAGAAAAAAGCAATCCAAAACGGCTAAAGATAAAAATGACTAAAGATGGGGACAGAGGCTTCTCTTCCAGCAGGAAATCAGTCCAATTTAACCAGAGCTACAGTGGGATGTTTCAAAATAAAACATATTAATGTCTTAGAATGACCTAGTCAAAGTTGAGACTGCCACTGTATTTTTTTTCCGCCCTTCTTCTTTTACCCTTGCTCTTTTGTTTGGAGGTACTATGTTGAAGGCAGCACCTCTTGAGAATGTCATAAGTTGTAACAAGAGCCTGTAGCTCCTAAAATCCCACCAACTGTGACACAAAGGACTACAAACTCACCCACCAACACTTTTGCCTGATAAAAGGAACAAACAGATAAAAACCCCAAAGGAAAGTTATTTGTCGTCCATTGGTTAGTTTTGTTGGATATTGTCATAATATTTATGATAATTGTAGAATTACATAGTAACTTAACTATTCTGAACTTCACCTTTTAGCATTTTCGGCATGATGAATGAATTAGAAACTATTCATTCTTACCTTTTTAATTGTCTGCATTTGCACAGATATTCAATAATGCTTCATATTAATGATAGATTGTTGCTGTAGTTTGCCTCGTAAAGGCCTTGGAGAATGGCTGTGGGGGGGATTTTTTGAGTTTAAAGGTCAGGCACATCAGAGTGTTCGCCAAATGGCCGGTTTTACATGAAAGGAGATCCCTCCCTTGCTGCAGATGCTGCCCTTAAGATCTTGTTTTCCACCAGCTTAGTTAAAACAAAAGACTGAGTTGATCTTTGACTTTGAGGCTTTGTAGATTTCTGTTTTGATGGTCTCCAGCAAGCTGTTAATTCAGCCTGAGAGAAAAGATGGACATTTGCTTTTTAATTGCCCTGGAAACATGGCAAAAATGACTCTGTGGGTATCACCCATTCAGATTAGGATTAATATTTAACCAGCCAGCCCTGTTTAATAGTTAATTTCTTCAAAGCCTTTTGTTTTTGTTGACTGTGGGATGCCGGTCCATTTCCAAATGTACAAATGAATTTCTTGTAGCCTCAGACGGTTGACAGATGGTTTCCTCTGATATTATCATGAAAGGAGTGATGCGCCTCATATTGTCCCTAACAGAAACTCATAGTTACCCAGGGCAAATATTGTTGCTAAGGAAGTGTTAGGTTTCACTGCCGTAGTGTTGATGACACTAGATATGTTGTTGTATCTGGAAAATCAAGCAGAATTGTAGCAGGTTAATGGGCCCGCTTCAGATCACAGTTTCAATCTGCAGCCTTTACACGAAACATTGGATGAGGGGGTTGAAGTTGACCCACCCCCTGTTACACCTTTGATCCATTTCTGGAGGTAGTCACAGTGCAATAATGTCCCTGAGGGGAAGATGGGACTGTATAACGAGTGAGATTTAGTGATATGATGCAAATCAAGAGGAGATAGAAAACAGTGAATTTTCTTATTGCCAAATTGCAACTTTTAATTATGGTATTGTCTCTGTAGGATTTACAGGCTTTTTCTGTGTTTTCTTTAATTTTTATTCAATTTCTCTTTTTTTTTCTTTTCTTTTTTTTTACAGAATATTGCATGAAAGCATATTTAGGATAAATTTCTTTCTGCTATCCGACACAATTTATCAATGTTTCTCTACATTATTCTCTGTTTTGTTTTAATTAATTTTTTTGCATTCTTAGTTTTCAGAACTTAACTTACTGTTCTTCATGTTAGAATAGTGTAAAACTGAAACAAGGAAATCAAAGGAAAAGAAAGTTAATATATAAAACTATGAAAACACAAGAAAAGCATTTCATTTCAACAGATTAGGGAAAATTTTAAATACAATAAATCCAATTCACATACCATAAACATTCTGATACTTGCATTAGATTCTTTTTATCAGTTGAATTCTTCATCTGCATTCACAGTTTTTGCATTTAATCAAATGCAACTTCTTTCAGTCTCCCTGTCACAAGACATGTTGAACTAAATCTCATTATATAAAATCAAATTTCATGTTGCAAATGCTATGTTTGTCATGTCAGTTGATTGGATGAAATTCTCTCAGGAATATATTTATTTCTTGTTAAATACGGTGTTTCAAGTTGTGCAGATAATAAATCAATAAACTGCTTTAGGCTGTTGGAAGGAAACACATGATGTATATGCGCTTTATGTTCCGACTTTTCTTCAAGTCTTCACAAATTAATGTAACGTGACCTTACTTCAAAGGAAGATTTGGGCAGAGAAGAAAACAGGAGTTTTCCTGCAGTTGCCAGCAGTATGTCATCATTCTTTTAAGATCACGCCAAAATGACTTACGGTGCTGTCAGGGCCACATCTTGTTGGTGCAAACGTACCTCACCACAACAGTCACAACATGAGTCATGAAACGGGACAGACTGATGGAGAACCATGTGGAGCAACCTCCCTTATTATTAACCTTTACTTTTTTTTTTAATTTTTACAAAACTAAGTGATTATGGGCTTCGTGGCCGTCTAGGGAAGTTGCCGACAGCTTCTAGAGACGAGTCAGAGAGGAGGAAACTACTCAGCAGAAAGCATTCTGGCTCCGGTCCTGCTCTCCAGCCAAGTCTGGGTCTGTGTTTTAGTAATCGCTGATCTCCTTCAAACCGAGCAACAGCAAACCCACTCCGCCAGACGTATTTCATTTTTCTGTCAACAGTGCTGCTTCTGGCAGGATTTAGCAAGATAAAAACACAAAGTGGAAAATAAATCACTACTTATAGTACTTTTAATAGCTTTGTCATGGTCTCAACTAGGTCAGCTGTTAATTATAATTTCTGTCTTGTATTTGTAGGCTTATTTTATATTGCAAAAAAAAAATGTTTCTCAAAAAAAAAAAACATTTTCTTTAACTTACTACTTTTACAATAGACTTTCATATTTATGGCATTCCTCAAAATAAAATGTAAACAACAATGTCCAAGTGACCCTTTCATCAAGATAAAAATGAATAAAGTGAAGATGCAAGTTTTGTCAATGATAGTTTTTAAAAGTTCAAAAGTAACTAGATTTAATTATAAATATTTTTTGAAGCCTTTAAGATGTGATTTATATTTATTACCTGCATGTGTTATTCATCTATCTCTCAAGTGTAAATCGGATTTATTTAGATAATATATCTGTACAGTTAAATGTGATAAAATTAGGTCAGTTAAAAATGTATTTGGATAACTTGCGTAATAACACAAAGAAAGGTTATAGACTTAATATTGCAAGGGTTTTATATTTTAAATTATATATGCTCATTTTGACCACCTACTGCAATGACACCAATATATTCCATACAGTCTTTAATATTTTTCTGGCATGGATCTGTTCACCCTAATGATCACAGAGCCCCTATATTTAAACGAGGGTTCTTTGCCTGACATAAAATCTTTTGTGTGGTTAAATATTTTTGCAAAGTAGCAAAAGTTTCCTTTTTTTTTTTCTGTCAGCTTTTGTCTGCAAGTATTCAAAACCTGAAGTTGTTTTTGTTTTCCGTCAAACCCTGTTTCTCCAAATAGCCCATTATGGCATGAATATACTTCAACTATTCTGACAGTAAAATGAAAAGCTTCTGCTGTGATGCAGAAGATCTTTGCTAACGCTCATGTTAGTCAGATGAGTACACGCTGGGCTGTGATGCGTGGGACGGTTACTGCTGTGAAATCTGAGAGAGAAGTAAAGAGCAAATTTTCGTGGAATGTCCTGCTGTTTTGTGTTGAACTGAGACGTAATGTTTTCTTCTTTTTTTTTTTTTCTTTTTTTCTATTCCTGGTTTTCGTTTGTTATATTTCTTTGGATATGATCACATGTGTAGATGTAATAACAGAGCGCACACTTTGTATTTAAATCTCCGGTCCCCTCAAAATGGTAAAAACAACCAAGTGATGTTTAATTGATTGGGTTTTAAAGAATGTATCTGTTTCCCTTAACGAGGCTGGTTAAAGTAAGAGAAGAACATACTTACAGCATTTTCTTGTGACAATTACAGATTTGTTTACATGTTGAGCTTTTTTTTTTTTTTTTTCATGAAGCTCAAGTTTTCACCCTCTATTTGAAGGTAACTTAGCCAGAGGAAAGTAGGAACACTCCTTTGTAATGCTGAGATCCGTGGATAATTAACAAAAGCAGCCCTGTTTATGGTGTGCCCATGAGCCAATACTGCATGCTAATTAAATTCAATCTGAGAAGTTTTTGGGGGCAAGGGCATTGCTGGAAAACAGAACGATTACCGGCAAGTCTTTTCTTTTTTTTTTCCTCCAAGTTTTGTGTGCGTCATTTATTTTTGTTTTCTGGCTCTGCCTGTTTTTGCTCAAAATCACATTTGGTTGTTTCAAAGGGTTTGACGACTTATTCAGCTTTAGAGGCATCATCCGAATATGGAAGTCCACGCTTTATGGTTTAGTTTATTTTCTCCCCCAGAGTCAATTTGTCGTATAGCGGAGCAGACAATTAAATAACGAAAAATAAACTAACACCGCCATATTTAAGACACTTGATGTACAGATGTGTAATTTTGCAGTTTCTACTTGGGCAAATCAGCCTCATCAGACTGTTGAGGCTGATTTGCACCGCAGGGCATTGCAACTAAGAACAGATAGCAGCAGGATTTCACTGCCATGAAAACATCTGCCTTGTAATTTACTGAAAGTTGCACAGCATTATCTTACATCTTCGGCTAATACAATCCACTTTAATTATTTAGATTGACAAGGGTGATGGTGTGATCCACTACTGAAACATAATATTGGGTTCAAAAGAGCAAGGTAACTGTGGTAATACTTTTGGGTGAGCTAAGAATCCCTCTATGTTTTTGCATGAATAAACAGAGTAACAAGTCCCAAACTGTCCTCTATCCAGGTTTGATTGGTACTTTTATTGCAATTTCCGTGTTTTTGTTCACTAGACTGAATCTAAAGTTCATCCTAATGTCAAAAAGAATTGAAAATGCTCCTTCTATGCGTATTAACAGAACTTGGCAAGCTTTTTGAAACCTTGAGGTGTATTTTAAATAATCTATTTTCAGTGTAGACTTCTTTAATTTAGTTTTAACTAGTCTAAATAAGTTGCATAATATAAGACTTATTAGAACCGTGAAATAGCCGAGCTCCTTATTTTTGTTGCTTTGAGCTTGTCCAAAATGCAACAGCTTGTCTTCTAATTCTTATCAGGCAGGTGAACATGCATTACCTCTCTTCTGGCTGCTTTGAATTGTTCTGTTTTGGATTTTTCAGAAAGTCACATTTTCTCGACGAGTCTGCTGCACATCACATGTTATAAATTGGAGGAATCTTCCTTTTGTAAAATCTTCTGTATCGGCTCGGCATTGTGAAAACATCACATTAACAGCCAGGCGCCTCACATTTAGACCAACTCTCTCTACTGCTGGTTGAGTAATTGTGTCTGCGCTCTCACCGTCTGCACATATCTGAAATTTTAAAAGGTCTGGTCTCCAATGATGGTTATTCAGACTGTATATTTTCTGCTCTTTAACCACCATCATTGTCCTCTGTCCTTCATTATGTAACCAACAAAGCCCATCCTGACGAACTGAA
Organism: Poecilia latipinna; assembly: GCF_001443285.1. NCBI lineage: Eukaryota > Metazoa > Chordata > Actinopteri > Cyprinodontiformes > Poeciliidae > Poecilia > Poecilia latipinna. The sequence goes on along the minus strand of NW_015113917.1, from coordinate 157,449 downwards.
AAATGCCACGGCTGATATTTAGCATACGAAAAAGGTTGTGTTTTGTGTGACCATGGGTGGCCTTTTAGTTTTACTCATAATAGTCTCACTAAACGGAGAAATATCCTTGAGGCTTCAGTTGTTGCGAGGCCTGTTGCCGTGCCCCAGACCTGATGAGTAGTTGGGTAGAAAGAACTCCAAAAATATACTCTTGTTCTGAAATTGTTTTTATTCATTTCAATTAGCACCTGTGTTAATATATATTCTTTAAGCACAAATATTGGGAAAAATATCAGACGTAGGAAAAGACAAAGTCCTCTGTGTTTGAAATGCAAATTTCCTTAATATCATGTTCCTATTTTCTAATATTGCCATAGTATACATTTTTCTGCTTCAAACAATACCGGCAACACTTCAGAGGAATAGATTAGTCCATCTTCCGTTTGTTCTTCTTTCTTGGTGTCTCATTAGGCTTATCCTTTCCACGTGTTGATTCACCTGCTGGTGCTCCGCCTCTCGTTCGACTCACTTAAAGATGGAGTGCTGCTTTGCTGGGTGAGAATCTCCGTCTGACCGAGATTCGCTGCAGACGCTGATGGTAGTTAAAAGGAGTCTGCCAGGCTCTGTCGTGTAGTAACTGCTCATTAGTGCTCAGAGAACAGTTCAAAGTGTGTGTCTCTGGGTGTGTGTAACAAGTGCATATATATTTACTCAGGCACTGTGGCCTTTTAACTTGCCCCTTTGTGCTTTTTTTTTTTTTTTTTTTTTTTTTTTTTGTCTTTTGATCGAGAGCAAAACATAGGTTCTGTGAAATTACAGTTGTTTTTGCTGTTTATGTCTAAAGCTCAACATTACCTTGCACCTAATAAAGTAGTCCTCACTGCACTGGCAACCACTAATGGCATTTCTTTATTTATCTGTTGTCAGCTTTTTTTTATTCAATTGTGCTAAGCCGCTTATGTTTCCTCAATAAAATGAGATACATTTTCATTGTTACGTTTTGCATTTATTCCCAACCACAAAATGAAGACGTTACCAAAGACTAAATACACTTTAAGGTATAAAATGCTGTCTCCTGTATGATAAAAAAAAATAAATCACTATTTACATAGTAAAAGTAGTAAATAAATAAGTATGTTTTATTAAAAAAATAATAATAGACAGAAGTGGACTTATAAACATCTAGAACTTATTTCTGTTATCAATTCAGCTCCAAATTAAAAAAGAATTGTTTCTCTGAAACAAGTAACAATAAGAGCATTTTATATATATATATATATATATATATATATATATATATATATATATACATACAGTTAATCAGAGTTGCATTTCTTTTACATGAAAGGTTATTGATGAAGCAAGAGATCAAGCAGACGTTGACTTTATTGACCTCCTGCAACAGGAGGACTAGCCTAAGAAGTCAGTGTAATTCCTTATTCAGCAATAAACTCTGTGTCATTGCCTGCATTCAGTCTCAGTGATAACCACTTGTTTCGAGATATATGGAAAGTACAGGGGATGAAAAATCCAGCATCCAACTGCAGCCTGACACAATAAACTGAACAAACTGCTAGAAAAGCATTTCTTCTTTCTAACATCTGACAACAAGGTTGCCTACTTTCAAACAAATGTCCCAGTGGTTCTTTCCTGGCTCCTGTCACGATGGATATTGATGTAGTGCCAATTCCAAACAAGCACACAAGGAGATCAAAGAAAGTGCCATAAATTCAGTACATGCTTTTTTTTATTTTTTTATTCCGGATTCTGTTCACACATGAGTTTCACAGCAAGAGACTCGATGCTACTCTCACAGTGTGCAGTGAGAGAGTCAGTTTGTTTCATTTAGGTGGTCAAACATGACGGACATGCTAACTATAGAAATAGCTATTTTAGATTAAAACAAATTAAGAATGATTGTTAAGGTTCCCAATATGTGGGTCAGTAAAATCTTTCCTGTATAGATTGCTCCCCAATAAGATATGGCAAAAAATATCCCATGATCATATAATCCTATGATCTTACTGTCATTTCTTGTTTTTATTGAACTGTGCATACTGCGTTTGGTCTGTCTTCACTTTTTTCTAAGTTTTAGTTGGGATTTTTCACCAGTCCACTTTAACAGTACACTGTCCAGACACAAAATAAACAAAATGTCTTGTGGCCCAACCTCTGAGAGTGCATCTTCATTATGGGTAAAGCAAGAAACAATATTTAGGGAGAGCAAACTAAACACTCCACTTTAAACAAACTTTCCACCACCTGACCATCCATCTGGATGCTATTATATTTCGTTATTCACCCTCAAAAACAACTGGTTCTATGTTTAGATCATCAATTGAAGTAACCCGACATGAGCTAGCTCTCTATTTTTATTCATTTATTTCTTTGCTTATTTACATTACGCGTATTGACTCTCATTGTGAAATGATACACATCTTTACTCTTCTTTTCTCCCACAAATTGCATGTTAATATGTCCAACTTCCTTAAAAAGCTGCTCTGCCATACACATGTCCCTGGTTTTGCTGTGGGGAAAAAAAAAATGTTTGAAAGTTTGACTGAAAGCTGTTTTTAATTCTGGCCACCTTAAAGCACAATGAGGATTATTAGTTAATACAATTTTCACTCACATAAAATCAAGACATTTGATGTTTAGCTAACTATATTGCAAACTTTTTGTTTTAAATAACTGATCGAAATACAAACTATATGCATATATAAATTGTGTTCTTTTTATTTTACGTTTTATTAAAGAAGCATGTTAAAATTAACAGTGGCTAATAAACTGCTCACCAAATCCCGATGACTTTTATCCATAAGTGAAATTTGCTGTTTGGGGGTAAATGAGTGACACACAGACTTTAAGAAATCTGTACTCCTTCCACTGAGGTCCTCATCATTTTTGATTTGATTGGCTTGTTGAATGAGCTTGTCCAAACGAAGGAAAGATTTTATCCATGGGTCATTGCTTGGAATACAAATCTACCAGAGGTGCTGACGGCTGCTGTCATGTTTTGGTGAACAGCGAAGGACTTCATAGGCATCCTGTCTTTTTTCCCAACGTTGAATTTCTTCCAGATCTTCCAGACTAGCCATATCGGAGCGCTGTTGAGGCTGACTCATACGCATTCCCCTCTGCTTCCAGGCTGCTTGTGGTCAGACACAGCTGCAGATTGAAAATGTAAACACTCACGTTCTCTCAAACATACACATGGCCATGCTCAGGCCTTTGTTTCAACTGTAGAGAGGCTTTCAAACTTCACGTCATGTCAGTCACACCCTCACAGTTATTTGCAAAATGACCCCCTCACGGCGGAAAGGACTGTTTATTTCTCTTTAAACAAGTGACCACACACACAAAGCGGGTGCCTAATTCTACTTGCTCAGCTTTTGCTGATATGTTTTCCTTCAGCTTGTGTGACTGAATAGAAAGCGGTCAACTGTCTGCACAACTAATGGCAATCAGAAATGGCTAAGAAATGGCCTCGTTAGGCCAAAACATTAACTTATCAGACTCAGTCTGGAGATATGGAAGGTCATTCCAAGGATATTAATGCTGTTTGCACAGTTTATATGTTTAGTAGAGTTAAAGTGATTGTCTGAACATGATGCAGCGTCTGATTCAGTGGTAAACGATACCCAGTTCTTTTCTGCAAACACTTACGTGTTTTTTTTTATTCAGTTATTTTTGAAAAGGAACAGTGTATGGTAACGAACCTACTTAGACCCTCTTAATCTGCCAGATTTAGCCACCATGCTAAATTTGGCGTCAAACCATAAAAGAATGAAATAAAAGATACATTTATACCAAGAAACCAGCAACCCTCAACCTACTAAAACTGAATCAATTAGGGGGAAAAAACGTGCCAAACACAAGTGTAAGCTTTAATAAAGACATAAAATAAAGAACACTGTTAAAGCTGGTGCTAAACTGTAAAATGTAATAGTTTTGATCTGACTTATGAACATTAAGGTTTAGTTCAGAGTAATATCAAGATATGAAAAATCAGTTGGCCGGAGAACCGGTGTGAGAATAAAGATGCTTGTTGGACAACTTTTGCACATGCATCATGAAGCATACATTTTGTTTTTAACTTTTGTGCAGACGTCTGATAAAAAGGTCCTAAAATTAGTGGTCTGGGAACAGAGCCTTGCGGGACCACTACTGGGCAGTCAGTCTGGACGACCCGACCATGATGACAGTATCAAATGCCTCTCCGAGCCTAAAAAGACAGCACAGACACCACTACCCTTATAGAGTAAGGGTTGAATTTTTCCCCACATCTTTGCTACCTTAAATATAGCCAGACGTACCCCCGTTGGTTAATGGCGTGATGTCTCACTTTTATCATTGCGTTCAATGACAGAACCTACTCCACTTCCCAGGCAGCTGCCTTAAAAGAAAATGTTAATTCAGTGTGATTATCTTAACTGTCAACATATTTAGCTTTGTACCTTTTCAGTGAACCTATAATTTTTGCCACTTTGAGTTCGTCTGTTCCTTCCAGTCTAAGGGCAGGCTGTGTGGCTTTAACAGAGCTTTAAAAAAAACAAAAAAAAAACATCAGATTGTGTTAAAGTTATGTCATCTCAATGCAGTGAACAAATGGCTTTAATATCTCGTCAAGCTTTTTTCTTTTGTTTGTAATCCAAGTCTTCCCTCACACCAGGAGGCACTGTGGTCTTATCATAGTAATACATAAAGAATTAAAAAAAAAAAAAAAAAGGAATTTATCAGATCAAAACCTTGACCTAAGCTTTGCCTCACAGCTTGAGACTGAGCTCCACATCAATTGGATACAAATTACTATCATTTAGCTTTTGTTGAAGTTATTAATAGAGATAAAGCTCTTGCTGGCAATCTCTCCTTTGCTCAGGTCAAAATATTATGAATCCTCTATTATCTTCTCCCTTTTAAGATTTTTTTTTTTTAATATGGTTGTTTCTTTTAAAGCCGCTTTCTAGCACACCTCTGCTTTTCCTTTTCCTTTTCCTGTCCGTATCTCCAAAGGAACAGATTATCTTCAGGGCAGAGGCAAGGCGGCTGTGCTGAGCATTAATTGGCTGATTAACATGAGGACAGTTTAGCACTTCACTGTCCCGCACTCAGCCCATTAATCAGGAGCGAGGCCGTGCCAGCTGAACCGCTGCCAACGCTTCCCGCACAGACCACTTTAAAGAGCGCTAGAAGAGGTTGGGGTTCAACACACAGCTGAAAGCGAGACGTGATCCACTCTTTGGCAAGACAAAGTACTGCACTGTGTAAAACGGGGCCTGTAAAGGAGGAATAAAATGAAAACAGTGTTGTAAAGCAGCAGGATTGTGGAGCTCGGGTGCTTAGAAAAGTGAGAAGAACAAAAAAGAAAAAGTCACTTTTTGAGGTCGGATGTTAAATTTCTTATATTCTAACCCAGAAGGCATTCCCAACTGTGACCTTAAGATGTTTTGATCACATGGTAGTGGGCTATTTGGTTTTGATTTTTTTACTAAACCTCTTTGATTTAGAGTCTTGAATTAGACAGAGAAATGTTCAGCTTTTCATTACTAACCAGATGAGGCTCTCCCCTTTCATTTCATCACACCAGGAGATCACAGAGGGCAACGAGTCCCAAACACATCTGCTGGTTGCCATATGTACCGTTTCAGGCACAGATGGGGGGCTTATCTTTCACCTCTGTTTGTAAATGGCTTGATCTAAGTATTAATATTTCTCTGAGACAGAAGTGAAGTGACATAAATTTGATCAGGTCTGTTCCTGTTTTTGTTTAGTCATTCAAAAATCGAGGACATCTCGTTCCCCTGCTTCTGTCTGGGTCACCAATTCCACAAACTTCATTCAGTGCCTTGTAAACATATTCACAGTTCTATCGATGCGCGGTTTTCAAGAGTGTGCTGTAGATTTGGACTTGTCCTCCTTTCCTCTGTTGCTACCTAAATAAAACCTGTTTCCAATTATCTACAAGTGTCAAACAAAATCCCAATGAAATACATTGTTGTTTTGGGTTGCAAGATGGGGGAGGGGGGGGATGTCAAAATGTTCCAGGAGTGTGAATACCTTCAAAGGTACAATAAGTCAACATTCATCTGCTTTGAACTGTCCTCACCTTTCCCGGCTTTCCTGTTTTTTAATAACGCTCATTTCATCACTCGGATATGCACTTCAGTTCATGCTAACAGTTTAATAACTACCTTGAACATCGCAAACATTTTTTTTTTGGTGGCATGACTTGCAATCTTGACATTGTTCACATATCTAGAACAGGTTTTCTTTCACTGACCGTTCAGCAGAACATAAATAGCCTTTACCTGTTTAACATTGTTTGTGTATGTGCACCGACTTGCATGTATTATACTTTTGTTTTCTGCTGTTTTTCTTTTTTATTTTTCTTACTGTAAAAAAAAACAAAAAAAACAAACAGAAAATTGGAGTTCTTGCCAGCACCAGAAATCAGGCTTTTGAGAAAAGCTTTTGCTGCTTGTTTGGATCAGAGGCATTTCACCCGTTTAGCCTTGAAGTGACGCTTTTCAGATCCGTTTCTCTTATCCAGTTTTTGGAGACTTGCCTTGCGTGCAACAGAGCACCACTCGCCCCGGTGGATGTTTTGAGTGCGCAAAACAGGTGACTTCCTGACAGGTGATGACTTGTGGTTGTTGGTTTTAGCCCATGCACCTGGGGTTCCCTCAGCAGAGCCACGGAGAGGCAAGCGGTGTTTAGACCAGCTGATGTTTCTGTGAGTCAAAGGTTTACAGCTGCTTAGCTGGATCTGTTGCCCGGTTCCTGTGTTTAGCTGCACTCTTGCCGCTCAAGTAAACAGTAAAAAGATTGTTGTTACCCAACCGCTCCTCTCTGGCCTCGCCTCACTTCCTCTTTTTTCTTTAATGGTTGGGTTTCTCATATTTTAATCAAACATAAATCACTTTGTAGATCCCCCATAAATTATCTCCTGATGCAGAGCTACTTCATTGTGTCGGGGGGGGGGAAAAACCCCCCAAAAAAACTAGAAAGGCATCCTGCAGTCTGTTGTCAATTTAGACCTGGTGGTTGGCATTGAATCACGCTCCTTCTTTGATAACTCGGAGGATCTGGTAACTTAACACCCCCTCTGCCTCACTCCTTGCTTTGGTCTCCTCTGTTTTCCGTCCTTATCATCTGGCCAATAATTTTCCCTACAATTAGGGGTTTTGTGTGGTCGTTTGTGTTCATAATTGAAAACAGCAGTCGTCCCTCCCCAACTTCCGTTTTTTTTTTTTTTTTTGGGATGTTTGACGTTTCAAAAACAATAGACTGGTACTGATTAATTGAGTTTTTAAGAGAATTATAGGGATAATGTTCAGCATTATTTTTGGATTAACATAAAGTAAATGATTAATGAACTCTGCTTGTCTTAAAACAAGCAGTAGCCAATATTCTCAATTAGGTTTGTAATTTAAGCCAAATGACTTCAGGATGAAACAACTAATCTTAAACCTTAAAGTAATTTTTGGCTCAAGATTTCTACATTATCCATCCATATGAAGCCCCTATTAAAATGAGTCTAAGATCTTCAAATCCCTGATAAAACATCAAGTATTTGCGATGTAAAAGATACCACCTTTTAACATACCATATCTTGCATAAGTCAACTAACCAATAAACTTATGCTTCTGAGGAAAACATGTCGATTAAAAGAAGAGCCTTTTTGGATAAGTGTGTAGATTCATGATACTAACTCGTTTAGTTACAGCCTTCATAGTTAACATCTGTCTTTTAATTATAGGATATTGGATGATGAAGCTGAAATAAAGTTTAAATGGTCTTGTAAAGATGTCTGAATCCTTTAGTTAAAGCCAAATTTTGCATAGAAGTTACAAAGTAAAGCAGTGAACAAACACAGAAAAAGTTTTAAATGGAAAAAAAACAAAAAAAACCCTGAAACTGTTGACGCCCGACAAAGAGGCAAACGGCAACACTGAGGGAGCTGCAGAAACGAGGAGTGGTTGTGTTCCACATGTGACAGTAATCTTCTGAATTTTCCTCTTGTTTTAACCACATTCTAAAGTTCGAAGACCGAAGCCTTTTATTCCAAATAAAATATTCAGGCCTGACAAAAACCTCCTAAAGCCGTGTGGGAGAATGTTCGATAACACCAAACCTGCACTGGAAGATTGTAGCGACAGCATCATGCTGTGGCGTCATTTTCTTCTGATGGAGCCGGGGACTTTGTCGAGATAAATGGAAATATGAAAAGCTCCAAATGTCAGTCAGTTTTAGTCTTGAACTGTCTACTAAAGAAATAAAAAAAAACTAAAGATTAGGAATTAAAACTTTTGCACTCCTGAACTAAATCTTGCGTGTTATATTGTCTATAAGAGAGTTTTTACTTGATAAATTTGAAGAACATTTGCAAAGTTCTAAGAGCAGACATGAACAAGTTGTGATTTTCCACCTTATAGATACGTGATAGATATTTTTGTGCATTCAATGCAGATTCATTTTATTATCATTCTCTATTGCTCGTTTTTAAAATCAAAATGACGTTTTAAGGGGGCTGCAAACTGTGGGTCCTCTGAAGAGCTTCTAACTGCTTTTATTAAGAGGAAGTCTTTTAAAGTATCAATGTCACCTCAGCAGGCATTAGAATAATGTCTTTCCGTAGCAATGTCATTGTAAATAAATGTTCTCATGTGGTCTAGCATTACTGCTCTAAGTCATACCCGTTGACCTCCATCAGTTAATTACAAAGTCAAGTTATCGCGACTTAAAGCGACTGAAGACCTGCTGCAGCCTCTGGACTTACCCCTAGTAGTGCCTCTGCATGCACACCAAACACAAGTGGGCCAATTATTTCATTGCCATCACTGTAACACATGGCAGTGCTCTGTGTGTATGTGTGTGCGTGCGTGTGTGTGTGTTTCGGGATGGAGGCTAATCACACTGGTTTAGAGGGCCGCTGATGTGAACCAGATGAGGAACTGTACGGCAACCGGCAGAGCTGTAGGACCAAACCAGAGCCGGGCCGGGCGTTCTGTGAAACGACGGCATGTTGCACCCAGGGGGGCCGACAGAGTGACCCGTGCTCACTTTAAATCATCATCTATCTGACAATAAGCGTGACAACCATCCAAATGATGGCAAACATGTTGATGGGATTTCCCTAAACTTGTTTTTTTTTTTTTTTTTACTATGCATGAGAACTGTTTTAAACAAGAAATTTTTGCCATTTAAAAAAAAAAAGTTACAATAATGTTTTTGGAAAACCGTGGATCCGTTTTATATGAGCCGGGCTGCAGCAGCAAGCTTGGCCCTAGGCCCTCTTTGAGGCCTGGCTCAGCTCTGCGTGGCTTTTCTCTCGCCTGGCCGCAAAGTGCATTTCTCTCTCATGCGGCCCCTGACCTCTTGACGCATTTCCTGACCCAGGAAATAGAATTAACACCTCAGTCTGGGCTCCGGGGTCCGCCAGCCTCTCAGCCACAGCTGTGCGTCAGACCCTGTGGACTCGTACAACGCCGGACCTTGAGGAGAAGAGCTTTTTTGCACTTTCTATTTTTACGTCTGTGTGTACCGTTTAAGACTTTCTGCTGCGCCACCTTCAGCCAAAAAAGGATATTTGACCATTTTTGGTTCTATTGCAAAGTCCCGGTTTTCTTAACATTTTTGTTTTCCAACACTTGTGTCATTTGATTATATGTTTAAAGTCAGAAATGTCAATAAATATCTTCCCTAGTGTCATATTAAATCTGACAGATTCATTGCTAGGATATATATTTAACAGGTTAGCGTAACCTCCACTAAACCTCTTCCAAGCATGTACTATCATCCATTTATTTTCTATTTTTTAATCTTATTTCTCTTCTTTTTTTTCTTTTTTTTTGCCTTAAATGTTCTACAGCGTTGTGAAAAAGAATTTGCCCCCTTGCTGATTTGTTCTGTTTTTGCTTCTCTGTCACATTTAGACATCTGAGGTCATCAAAAAATTATATCAGACAAAGATAACTTTGGAAAGTACAAAATTATCATTTTATTCGTTAAAGGAAAACTCTTTTAGAAGTCCACGATATGTGGCGTTAACATAACTCAGGATTTCAGATGAACATTGCCACCTCCGAATGAACAAAAAGAACAAATTGAAGGTTTTGGAGTGGCCTACGCAAAGTTTGAACATTTTGGCTCATTCCCAGTCATTTTTTTCAGCATTGGAAGCTATGTCATGCTTCATACAAATACTACATCCACAACATCATAAGGTTCTTAAAAGCTAAACTGTGTGTCAACTGATGTGGATCCCACCAGGGCCTGAAGTACTATGTTATCTCAGTGTTCTTTAGAAGAGGAAGTCTGAGGACTCTTTTAAAGTAAAACAAGGGCAAATTGTCTGTTAAATATTTTAGTGAAACTATAAACAGAAGCGACGCATCCCGCAGCTCTGTACTGGCAGCGCTTTATCTGTTTTGTTCATTAGCCGAAGGCCTCAATCGAAGAAGGTGTGTTTCCACACATCCAAAGATTAGCCAGTTCCTGTCTTTAAGCACCCCATATGTTTGCGTTTTAGTCACACATTGCCAGTCTCATGGGAGCTCTTTGAAGCTCACTCCTCCAGAGCAGATCATAAAACAGGCGTATACGTAGTTTTTACAAAGTTGTATCCCAGAACAGTCCTACATCTCCCCGTCCCCCCACCTCCACCACGGCCAACGGCTCACTGCTTCCACCTTGCAACTCAAGTTTATTTACTCATTAGGAGGATCACTTGACTTTGACCATGTTTGACTTTTTAAAAAGCAGACAATTATTTTTTTTGTTTTTTTTTTTCCCCCTGCGTTTCTGTGTGGTACAGTAATTGTTGTCATACCAAATCACTGACATTTCTGTACAAAGCAAGTGGAGCAATATCTGTTGCATGCAGACAGAAGTAGAAAAGAAGCCATGGCAGCTGAGTCTTTCCATTCCTGACCTTTATTTGCATCTGTAAGAAGCAAAAAAAATAAATAAATAAATGTTAGAGTTCTTTTCCAAGCCACATGTGTATTTTTGCAGGTGTCTTGTACGTAAGAATTCCTAAACAGTCAAAACTGATAAATGCTATAGTACAAAATGCACTTTAGTTGTCCCTCACGTCTTGTACTTTAAGGAGAATAACATTTGTTTATGTGTCTTCATCATTAACATGCCTTTTCGTTCTGTGTGTCACAGTACTTTGAGGTGCCCTTTGACTCCAACATGAACCGAACAAAGAACCGTCCCCTCGTCAGAGGGCAGATCAGGTACGTATTTCTCTATTTTTTTCCACATTGGACTTCTGCTTCTTCTTACCTTTATTTCTCGTATTCTCTTAAAATGTACAGGTGTATCTCAATGCATCAAAATTTCATTGGAAAGTTATTTTGTCTCAGTAATTCAACTCGAGTTAAACTCGGAATGGAATCAGTTTTAGGAGTTTTTCCCTGTACTCTCTGTTGGTGAATTTTACATTTAGCACTTTAGCGCTTTTGCTAACTTTGAAAACATTTCGTGCTATTTCCCCTAAATATATATTTTTGATTTCCCCTAAATATATATTTTTCCAGATTCATTCAAAAGTGCTAGTTTTCTTGACTGTCTTGTAAGCTTTTAGTTTAAAAAGGTCATCTGCATTGAAGTTTTGGTTATCTATTGAAGTAGTTAGACGTTTATATTCAGGCTTCTATGTCAAAGACTATTTACGCAGCAGCTCCTTTTTCTCTCATCATGTTCCCCCTCCCCACCCCCACCCCCACCTTAACTTTATTTTAAACAAGAAACAAACAGGAACAAAATAAAACCAAGATACAAACATAAATACAATATTTAGATGCGTTATAGAACATGTCAAATATAATGTCAAAATTAAATTGGTGCTCAAGGGCTGTCGACGGCTAAGAGCAGAAATAATTTGAATTGAATTTAGCGCTTTTAGCAGCAGCTTCTGCTAAATACCGTGTTACTGTAGATCTTTGGCCTTTAAACTAATGTTTATTATCAGTCCTTTAGGATTAACACAACTAACATTTTTTTAATTAGCTTACTGCTAATGGAAATACTAAAATTCTGTACCTCAGACAATTAGAATAATGCATCAAACAAATAAAAAAAAGTAAGGATAGCCCAGAGAAAAGTTTGTCCTTGTACTGTATTCACTCAATATTTGGTTGGGGCTCCTTTTGCATGAATTACTTCATCGATGCAGTTTGGCATGGAGGCCTGCGGTTGGTATGCATTAAGTCTTGTGTCTTTCGTCATCGTCGAGTATAGTTATACATGGTCATTAAAGCAGATACTAGAACTTTTGGCAGTGTGGACTGGCACCAAGTCCTGCAAGAAAATCATTATTTCCATAAAGCTTGTTAGTAAAGGGAAGCATAAAATGTTCTTCAGTTTCCTAATTGGCAGCTGTGCTGACTTTGAACTTGGTTTAAAAAAAATTAAAAATTAAACCGTGGACCAACACCAGCAGATGACAAACTTTCTTAAATCATCATCATTGTGGAAGCGTCACACTGGCCTAGGACTGCATAATATATTGCAAATTTACTGTTGATGGATTAGTGCACAATATCCATATCTGGAAGAACTAAATCGATGTTAGCTAGTTACTAATGTACAGTACAAAGCATCATAAAAAGCGGTGGGAAAAGGTCAGTTCATTAACAAACTCCAGCTGTCTTGTTCATTGCCAAAACGATAGATGCTGATCAGAAACCACCTTTTCCATAAAACCTTGTTGTTGAGATAGAAATATTGTTTTTTTTTATTATTATTGATTATTTCTTTTCTGGTTTTTAGGCTTTAGCTATACACAAGGAATGTGACAGTTGTTGTCGATGCCCCTGATACTTTCAGTCTGTTGTGACTCTTGAATGGGCTTTGCTCCACAATCCTCTTAAGGCTTGTGGACCGTTTTTACTATCACACTTTTTCCTTCCACTCAACTTTTTTATTTTTAAACTTAGCACTCAGTGAAAAAAAACACTTTATTTTACAATTGCATTGTCTTTTACTCTCCTTATGGAGGGTGTCTACAGCTGTCTGCTGGAAAACGGTCAAAATAACATGGGAAAAAAAAAATCAATTTGAAATCTTCAATTACCTGAATTTTTCGATGATATTCTCTTTTGTCCTGAGATGCACCTGTTTAATGGAACACTGTGTAGGAGGCGTAACATGCAGCAGCTGAGGAGCCTTGTTTGGACTAGGCCACCCAGGTTCTGTTTAGTGTTTGGTGGTGAATTGTGACCAAAATGCGTTTGATGTCTATGTCTGGTGTGTTTGCAGTTAGATTTGCACTGATGACTGATGAATAGCTGTTTGCTGACTTATTAGGGTGTTGTAAGAGGAATAAACAGATGTGAGGAGTTAGTTGTGCCCTAACCCACAACTCTCTTGTTTAGATGTAAGATCACTTTTATAAACCTGTCGTGTTGCCTTTTGCCCACAGATTTTTCCCAGGGACTGGATACATATGTAGTTATATCTAAGCAGCTCATATTTAAGTAATCTGCACAAAAATCCTAATGGGATATTTTCAGTGCTTACAGGTGGTCATGTAAAATATTTTGTTTGTGTAAACATTTTTCCTTGAACTTTTCTCTAACAAGAGAAGTTATTTATATATCTGTCTGTGAATCTGAGCAATCAGCCTTTCCTCCTTTGTGTCACACATGCAATGATGTGTGAAGACAAGGGAGCATATGGGTTGGCTGACGTTCCTGTCAAACAAGCCATTCTTTCGCCACATTCTATGGGTTTAATCTCAAAGTCAGAAGAAGTGTGGAAATTGCTTCAGCTATCTTGCACATCAGAACAGGCAAGGAAGAAATGTGGGAGAATATTTGTGTCGCGGGACCGTAATTCTCTTTACCGTTGCCTAAGTGATATAGATATGAAACACTACAAATAATTTGGTCTAATCAGATTTTTTTTTTCTGTAAACAGACATCTGTCCAACAATCCATTCATTCAGCCGTCTGGGCAAAATCAGTGCATTTGGCTTTCTGTCCATGTGCCCATTGATGTCTCAATTTATTGCTAAACATTCATTTATTTATTGAGAGTTATTTCTTTCCATCCACCCATTCATCCATCCATCCATTAATTCCACTCTTCTGTCTGAAACATAAACCCTCTTTGTTTTTTCTTCAGTGGCAGGAATATGGGTCATATTTTTATCATGAAATTTTTCTCAAGTAAAGGAGTCTTAAAATCTCACTCTGAAGAAACATCCCAGATCTGTTTTACTCTCCATCTTGACAGCAAACCCACCTCTGACCAAGTGACGCACCTCCTTCCCCGACCCCCAGCTGCTGTCAACAGCTCATAGGCAGCCTGAGCGGCTCCACCTCAGGCCACATGAAGCAGCCACAACACCACTGATCACATTAATGCTCTTATCTCACTGCGTGGCCACCACACCAAAAATAAGGACCCTGTTTGCTTTTTGAAGAAGAGGCCTGCGTTTGGTCAAGATTTTAATCTCCCCTCTCTGTAATTTACGGATCAGTTGGTGCTGAATTTGAACCAGGCCTTACCATGGCTGCTGCTGACGAGGAGGAGGAGGAGAAGGAGGAGGAGGAGGAGGAAGTTGTCTTCATCCAGCCAGCAGGCTGAGCTGCTGCGGTTTTTCTCAGCCCGTTTTGATCTCTGGCGTGCGCACACGCTCCTTCATCTCGCCGAGGCCACTTTTTTTTTTTTTTTTTTTTATCCCTGATGAGCTCTTATCAGATGAGTTTCCTCCTAAGCTCCCGTTTTGAGACGCAGCCATGCTGGCTCTTGGCCCCTGTGGGTCTGTTTGTGTCGGTGCTAAATTCGTGCGGCTCTCGTCGTCTTATCTTGTGTTTCCACAAGCTTGCGAAACTTTATCATCCTTTAGTTCCCAGGATAGCGACGGGCTCTTCCCTGAGCTCAAATCTTTGTAATTTAACTTTTCTTTTTAAGCTTTTGTCTTGTACGTGTTTATCTCGCTGATTTAACTGATTTGTTTTTCTTTCTTTTCTTCTTTTTTTTTTTTTTTTCTCTTCTGTTCTTATCAGCCCGCTACATGCCGTGTCATTCGCTCTGGCCTGTGGCATTCCTGGAGTTGCTCTTCTCACGCTGGCAGTAAACCCCTTAACAGGCTTCCTGGGCGCCTTCAACATCTTTCTGTACACCTGCTGCTACACGCCGCTCAAGAGGCTCAGCATCGTCAACACCTGGGTGGGAGCGGTGGTCGGAGCAATACCCCCTGTGATGGGTTGGTGCGCTGCCACAGGCAGTCTGGATCCAGGTACAAGTGTAACGCCTATTCTTTCCCCTCCTGGCTTTTCGAACAGCTCCTTTTCTTTTGAGTTTGACTGCTTTCAGAGACGCATTGATCGCTGGTTTCTCAGCAATGCTGCGAGTGTTCTCGTTTTCTGTCATCGTGTTTAACCAGAGGTTCATTGAGGTTTGATAAATGGAAGACATGTTACTTCCAGCTATGAAACGCTTAAGTGTGTCATTTAGAAGACGCATCAAATGTGTCATATGTGGTTCAACATCGCTGAGAGACCCGACGGTCAGTTTTATGCTGCATGTTTACGCTGAGCCTTCATTTTGTTTATGAAGGTTTTAAGGACAGAGAATTTAAATTGAATTTAAACACAGCAGAATTTTTTATTGTGAAGTCATCTCTTCATTAATTCAAAGATTTATCCTAAAACTGCTTGAAGGGGTGAATTTCTGTAAAATTGACAAGGATTGATTCTTTAGTCCTTCAACCACTCAGCTGCTGTGCAAACCTCTTGGGTTGGACCTAACGCCGCCTACGAGGACAAAAGCTCCTCCTCCGAACTGCAGTATCCAAGCTTGCTTGATTGTGCAATAAAATGATACTATGTGACTGGAAAACACAGAATACTGCCCCTTTAAAGCAAAGTCAAACATTTACATGATTGGTTCTTGATCTCAGTAGGTTCTGTAGTTCTGTTTGAACCCTCGACAGGATGTGGAAACCAAGTGACTCATTAGACCACAATGTTGACATGGTGGGGAGAGCGCAGTGAAAGTTTTCTTAGTTGTCTGTGCTTTTAAACTTCAGATTTCAGTCAAAGTTAACAACATTTACTGTCAGCCAGAAGATGTTTCCTGAAAAAAGCCAAAGAGGAAGAGAAACCCAGCGGGGAATTTGCATTTAATGTTTGGGTTTAAAAAGGTCGTCGTACGGTGACATTAGTCAGACATGTGTCTTCTGAAAGCCAAGTGCATTTTGTCTTGATACAACATAAAATGATTGCCTTGCGACATCTGGTATTCAAAGTTGGACAGTTATTTTATTTGATTTTGAATCCCTTTGTCTTCCCTCCTTCCCCCCTGACCCCCACCAGGTGCTTTCGTACTGGGCGGCTTCCTCTACTGCTGGCAGTTCCCGCACTTCAACGCTCTCAGCTGGAACTTGAGGGAAGACTACTCGCGCGGCGGCTATCGCATGATGTCCGTCACTCACCCGGGCATGTGCAAGCGAGTGGCCCTGCGTCACAGCCTCGCCCTGATCCCGCTGACGACGCTAGCGCCCGCGCTGGACATCACCACCTGGAACTTCCCCGTCATCTCCTTACCCATCAACCTGTACATCAGCTACCTAGCCGCCCGCTTCTACTACCAGGGGGACCGCAACAGCGCCCGCAAGCTCTTCTTCTGCAGCCTGTGGCACCTGCCCATGCTGCTGCTGCTGGCGCTCACCTGTAAGAAGTACAGTCGGAGTCCGGGGGACGCGGCGGCGCCTCTGACCCTCGTACCGTCTGCGAAATAACCGGGACCCTCCTTTTAACCGCAGTACTCCTGGGTGGAAAGATGTTTGCTGACACACTGCTTTACAGAAAACACACCAAGTTGCAATCTTTTAATTGTGTGTTCTGTAGTTATGTATATTTATTCTTAAAAGGTCCCACCAGTTCTTGTGTCTTATATCTGACTGAGAAATGACTGTACTGTTTACACCACTCTCACGGAAAGCCTCAGCCTCTGCAGCTCGTTAAGGTGGAAACCATGTTGTCACCGGGTTTTTAGGAAGTGGTAAAACAGGACAGACGCGATGATGCCATGTTACTTGACAGTAAATAAACCTCGTTTTCCTTTGAAACAAAAAGAAAATGTGTATGAGGTTTAACTTCATAAACCTGCTTTAAGGGATCATTTATCCCCCTTTGGACAAAAGGGCAGCTATCCTCAACCAATAAATATAGAATGATTGTAACTATGTGTTCTGTGTCATGTGTGATGAACTCCTTGACGTCAAGCATGTAGCACACTCCTATCAAGCGGAAAAACAAAGCAGCTCATTAGGTGACGCTGCCCATTATATTTGGATTCAGGTTTCGGCTGTAAACCCCGATGGATACGCTCACTTTAAGCTCAAATCGTCCGCTCTATTTAGCGGGCCACCCCTTACACCTGTCATTCAACATGTGCTCCATTTCCACCAAAGTTTTGGGTGTTTGGTTACATTTCCATCGCTGCGCTCAGAGCTGCAGACAAGCGCCTCCTTACTCCCCCGTCCCCCCAGCGGTACCGCCACCCTCGCTCCATAAAAACCGGCAGGATTTAGCCAAGGCCGAGAGACGTGAAACGGCTCGATGTCCTCGTAAAGTGTCTGACCGGATGCGGAGTTTCATATCAGAGGGTGGGAGCGGAGCAGGCCCGAGCCAGCTGTTACGGCCGGATAAGAAGTATGCGGAGAGGCAGAATGTTGTAGGGCACCTCAAAGGCTCGACGTGATGAGTCCTGACGGGGTTTATAGCGCGCGGGGGAATCTCCTTGTTTAGATCTACGTGTTGTGGTGTCGCTGCATATTTCTGGCTTGCACACGGGAGCTCAGAGCCATTCCTTTTGAGAAGTGAAATGTCTCTCCTACCCTGGTGGTAAGGTAAGATTTTAAATTATCAGTAATAAGATGTCATTTTGAAAGCCTAAACTTCATCGATAAGACAAAAATGCTTAAAAAAAAAAGAGGCAACTTTAATGTATTTTTAATCAGTTTTTATAACACAAAGAAGTGAATACGTATGCCATGGTGGGGGGGAAAGTGAGTTTAAAATGTTAAATTTATGAAATGCAGTCTCAATTATATGTGGAACATCTATGAGCACAATTAAGTTTTGCCACAGTTTCTCAGTTGAATTTAGGTCTGGACTTTGACTGGTCCATTCTTCCATTTATTAATTGCTTAGTTTACACCATGTAACTGTGACATGATGCTGCCACTACCGTGTTCCACTATGAGGATGGCGTGCTCAAGATGATGTGCAGTGTATGTTTCCTACGGAACTGTTTTATCTGAAGGCCAATAGTTTATAGTTTAGGTTTGGTCTTGCACATGCTTTCACATTTTCGTGAAAGCATGTGCAATATACAATTTTGTGGAAAAATTTCCAAGGGATGTGAATATTTTTACAAGCTTCTCAAGTTGAGATAAAAAAAAAAAAACAGTTTTCTGTCCACTGGGGGAAACTAAGGTGCAACATGAAGAAATATGAACATAAAGTATTCATGTTTGTAATAAAAAAAAAGTTTGTTTTTTTTTAAATGATGTTGAAATGAAGAATGATCAGATAAAGCCTTGGTAAATTCATTTGTGCTTTCATGTTAGCTTTAAAATCTTTAAATTGTTTTAGAAGGATTTTAAGCTGAGATATATAAACTGTATAACTAGACAAAAGCAAAAAAAAAAAAAACATTTCCAGTATATTTAAAATATTTAATTTGAGTTAAATTTTCTGAATCCTTTAGTCCAAAACAAGCATTGTAGAACTTTATGAATAAAATGTGCAACTGTAAAAGCGACATATCTGCAGATGTGTGGAAACATCAGCTGAGTTTCCAAACCGGATTGGAGCTTTAGGGAACTAAATAAAGGTGAAATGATGATGCCATTCTAAGGAAATGTTATGTGGCCAAACCACATAACATTTCCAGTTCGATTCTTCAGTGCAAATCTTTTATGGCGACACGATGATCAAACCTGGTTTTAAAAACGTTCTGTTCCCACCAGGTTTAATCCCATTATTTCATTTTTAATTTTCCTATAGTGACTCAACAGAAAAAGTCTGACCCAGAAGAAACTATATTAAACAGACGGTGAAAGAAAAACACATTGAATTACTTATTTTCAGTTTGGACATGGAGTAGAACTTTATTTTATTAAAGGGGTTAGGGGTGATTTCCTGCCACACTTTTCAGATTACATTTGTACAAAAATGCTGAAAGCAATGTGTTCTTTTCCTTCTACTTTCCACAGTTAAACACTGCTGATGTGATGGACCCATACATCCTAGTTAAATGCTTTATCTTAATATGTCGTTCTTCTGACTCAATAGTATTTTTTTGTTGTTGTTGAGAAAATACACCTGAAATAAGAAAAACAACAATGAACCAGAATAGAAACATATCACACAATTATTCATGACCACAGTTTCAGATCATGCAACTTACTTTGAAATTTAAAGTCGGATTTTAAATCAACCACAGGAAACGTTTGCAGCATTGGCGGGTCACTGCTGTTTAATGCACGTTTGTCATGGGAAGTGGTGGTTAGGAACGAGAGTGAGAGAAATAAAGTTTTTACTTTAAAGATGATGATAAATTAATATTAAGTCAGTGCGCCAGGAAATGCAGAAAAGAGATTTTAACTTTTAACTCTCAACACCTCTTTCTGTCTTCAGAAACATATAAACAGTGCAACAAATTCCCTGTCACATAAGCAATGTATCGATGTCATGAAATATAGAAGTTTGGTTTATAAAAGTAAAGTTGGAATGATGGCATAACATGAACAAGATGTTAATAAAATGTTGTATTTGTCAGGGGCAAAGAAATTGAGACAAATGTCTTCCTTTGCTTTAATCAGCTAATTTTATATGTGTGTTAACTGGTAAATAAATACACTATCAAAAAGAAATGGGGTGTGAAATTTGAGCTGTTATTTTTACTTGTAAAAAATAGTTTTTCTTTTTAATTGTGATGTTCAAAACTAATGAAATTCCAGCAATTTTAAGTGTTCTACTTAAATGTACCTCCAGATGTTGGTTCAGTCGATTGCTGTGTATGGTGTGTGACGTCCAGCAATAGGACGGTGTGGCTCATATTCTCATATGGATTGTATTACGAATAAATGTAGCAAACGTTGACAATTGTCATTGTGGCCAAGAAGGTTTTTGCACTGGAAGAGAGAGGGGGCACTTATCCAGCTTTAACTAATTTAGAGTCAAACTTTTTGAACTTGCTCGTTGTGAGGCAGTCACTTCAGAGAGCAGCACATCCTCTGGTTGTCAGGGGAAAAGGGTTTATATTCCAGTTTTTTTTTTCTTGTTTTTTTTTAAACATTTATTGCTATTTCAGACAACTTAATTCGGCTGCTTTGGAGAATCCAGCTGAGGTGTAACACTAGCTCTGTATCCAGAAAACAGGTCTTTTAAGCTATTAAACATTTATGTTTTAAATTCACAATTAAAAAGATGGTTATGTATTCAGAAATGTCCTTATTCTGTGTATGGACCTCCTGGAGATCATACACATATTTGTTTATTCATTCAAAAAAAAAAAATACAAATACAAATAAATACTTATTGTCTGTTTCTAAAGTTCAAGTCAACAAAAACAGAACAGTTAGAATCAATTTTATTTGAGTAATTATTTTTAATGAATTATTAGTGACAATTACAATGTCATTTTACTAATTATGTTGAGTAAGTACACTTAAAATAACTAAGTCATCTGAGTTTATTTTAGCTGTTAAGCTTTCTTACGTCTTTATCTGGATCGAAATCTAGATCATTAAATGTTTGCAAATTGGTGAACCAGTTAATAATTCCAAATTATGTTTTTATTAGTGTATAATTAGTGACAGCTGTAGGTAGCGTTTAATTTGCATTCTAAGCGTTTGCCTGCTTTTGTTGCTTAAAAAAAAAATCGGGTTATTTTGTTGTTAGCAAAGCAAAGTCAAACAACATGTGTAGACAAGTCAAAATAAACTGTTAGGTTTCAGGTCGTCTGAACTCATCTGAACTGCGTGCCTGCGGGGAAACGCGTGAAAAACCTCAGTTTAATTGCCAAATAAGAAAAGTTTTCCAAACTCCCTCTCAGCAGTAGCCCAACACACACGCACGCACACGCGCCTAATTACCATACCTAGGATCCCACGGCTCAGAAACGGCCCCCCTCCATCCATCCGATTGGTCCTCTTCTGTAAACAAGCGGCTGCATATTTAAGCTCCTCGCTGCTGATTGGCTGAAACCGCCGTCACTCCGGTTTGCGGCTCCTTATAAGGTGAGCGGCTCCGGCAGCTGCTGTCACAAAGCTGATGAGATGAAGCTGCAGCAGCACCAGCACCGAGGAGCGACGGGCGCAACTCTACAGTTTTAGCTGTAACTATGATCTCCTTCCCGGATGTCTCCATCTCTTCGATCCCCTTCACTTTAGTTATGTGTTTTTCTTTGTAAGCTTTTTTTTTTTTTTAAATTATCATTTTAATTAGGTTTTTTTTTTTTTTTTTTTTTTTTTTTTTGGGGAAGGGGGGAGCATGTGTTTAATTTTGCGAGGATTGCAGAGGTGCCAGAGGGAGTGAGTTTGGGCACTATGCGCCGCTGGGATCTGATTTGCTCCAGGAAGGCTTATGGAATATTGTAGCCCGGTTTTCCACAACCTGCATGCCTTCTGGTCCAGCCCCGTGAAGAAGAAACTTCTCCTGCTCAGCATCATGTTCGTGGTCTGGGTTTACATGCTCTACTCCTGCGTGGGCTACTGCTCCACCATGCCCGGCTTGGTGATGGTGGACACCCCGCGGGGCAAGGAGACCGCTCCGGCGACGGGCAGGCGGTCGGACCTGGTGTCAAGACTGCTGGCCAAGCCCCAGCCCTGGGAGGACGTGGAGAGCGACTACGAGGAGCCGTCCATCAGGACCGCGGCGTCCAGAGACCTGCTGGACGCGGACAGAGACAGAGTTCCGGATCCGAGCGCCATGTCCAGCTTCTCCAACGGCTCCGGGAGCAAGAAGCTGCCGCAGGCGATCATCATCGGGGTGAAGAAAGGAGGGACCCGAGCTCTGCTGGAGTTCCTGCGGGTGCACCCGGACATCAGGGCCGTGGGAGCGGAGCCGCACTTCTTCGACCGCAACTACGAGAACGGACTGGAGTGGTACAGGTAATAATAATGATGATGATAATTTCAAAATTCGTTATTAATTAAGAGATAAAATCTTAAATAGCTTTTGTGCGCTTATAACACTATGGAAAATTTAAGAGATGGAAGACTTTCAGTGGGGGGAGCTTGTTTCTGTTACTTTTTGACGCACAGCTGCATATTTACATCAATCAAGTTTGGCTTAAGAAGGCGCAATTGTAATCTTTATAATAAATAAGACGGAAAATTGAGCGAATGAAACTGGAATTTAATTCCGATCTCGGCATAATAAAATGAGCAGACTTGCGTCAAATGTGACCTCTGTTCCGCTTTAAGCATTTTTAGCCTCATTAGTGAATCGACGCTTAATTTTTCCGGTTCTCGTAAGCATGTAGCTTAGTTATGTTTTTTAAACATATTTTGACGCTTATATGAAGCTGCTGCAGCCGTCTCAGACGCCAGTTCTGCGATGCGCAGTGATCTCTGTTGGACGCGGCGCAACACTGCACCTCCACCCTCAAGGCGCTTCTGTGTCAACTTTTTTTTAATAGTCGAAGGTGTCGCGGCCCAGTTCGCTGCACTTTCGCACGCAAACACCGGGAGGCTGAATAAACGCGAGTTTATGCTGACTAAAGTTTTGGTGTTGCAAACTCGGACCCTGATTCTGCGATACGAAGCGTCATATTAACTCCAACTTTGCGTTGTTGGGTTTTTTTTTTTTTTTTTTTTTTTTTTTTCCAATTGGATTGGATCTATACTTACAAATCCTACCGACCGCTTTTGTTCTTTTGGAAATTTCATAAAGTGAATATCAGGCAGATCAGGGCTGATTGAAACTTGTATGAATTATTCATCATTCTAACATCCGTCAGGATCCTTGATTGTAATAAACAAGCTGCTGACAGTAAATTTATCTCTTAATTTATATAATGATCTGGAACAAAAAGTGATTACCCTTTGACATAGGTAGAGCTTTTGAGAAAAAAAAATGTTTTCTTCACAAACAGAAATCATGACGTTCATAGAGACTAATTTACATTTAAAACATGCAGTGATTTTCTTATTTATTTTTTTGCTATTGTGAAATATTCTATAGAAACAGTGAAATACCCTGTAATTAACACAATTACAGTACTTTAATAATAAGTCATGATCCTTTTAAGCTCATGTAGACTTCATTTCTGAATTATGATTTTAAGATAGCTACCACATGGCTTTACCTTGTTTTAAAGAGCTACTACTATCATCAACTCTTCGATAAGTGTCTACATTTTAAATCTCTAATATTACCTGAGATTTGAATTGCCGTGCTTCATGAGGGGTAAAAAAACAACAACAAACAAACAAGAAAAAAACAAATCCAGAACCTACTCACCCCTAAGTTTTGTTTGTGCTCCACAAGACCCTGTCAGGAGAAATGTGTGATATGAACTGAGCTTCCACCGTTGGAGTGAAAAATGTGAATTGCTTTGACTGCAGCAAATATAAGCTAATGACATGGGTGTCATGCAGTTCATGCTCACTGAGCCAACGGTTTGTTTTGTAGTGTGAGGCAAATGCTCCAGGAAAGCTTCAGGCTGATCTGGTGGAAAGTCATCAAGAAACTATTGCAATTTGGTTTTCTATTGCATAAGCAGCAACTGTAGCCAGATGCCTGTTTATCAGTAAAAAAAAAAAAAAAAAAAAAATCCAGTTGTTTTTCAGATGAAACAAGATTCGTGTATAAAACCTGCGTTGCCATTGCAATTAGAATCTAAGTCACATTTTGGCTAACTTGTGCGTGTGCAGCGTTTCTTGTTCTGAACTTTTTATAGTGCATTTGTGTTGGAGCATGGCCGGCTGCACTTATCGGTACAAAACAGCACCGTGCATGAATCTTTAATCTTTACTTATTCCTTTCTTTCTCTTCCTGGAGCTTCCTGTAATTATTTTAAGTGAATCTTTGGGCTGTAATTGTTGAAATTTGATCAGATAATTTTACTGGGGGCAGATGCGTACTGGAACACCCCGGTAAAAAAACACAAAAAAATGGGCCCGGCAACGCCTATGTTTTGGGGGGGAAGGAGGGGAAAATAAAAGAAAAGTTGGTGCACTCTTTCATCCTTTTCTACCGTTAGTTTGTCAGTTGGTTCTAAACAGTGTAAAAAGGGGGATTTAGTGAACAAAATGAGGAGACTTTGTAGAATAAAACCCCTTAAACCAACTTTATCCTGTTCATTTACATCATAAAGTGTTAATGTGAGGAGCTGGAGCACTTTCGAGCTTAATTACTGCATTTGTTTGCGCTCAACACAATCAGACGCCATTTGTCTTTAGTAGATTTCACTTATTTGGTCTTTTTTTCCCTATTGTGCACAGGTTTTAAAGCCTAATTAAGGTTAAACTGCGGTTTTTAATCCTCATCAGTTACTTCGACCGTTCGTAAAGCAGCTACTGAAATTACTCGTACATTAAGATCACCTTCTTTATTATTTATTTATTTTTTTGTCTCCACACGGTTAGGGTTTTGCAGGAATAACGAGAACCACCTCGTGTGTTAATAATGAACAAATGGATGTTTAAATATCCAGAGTATTACGCTTCAACAATGTAGAGAGGGTGGAAAAGTTTCCGAATTAGAACCAAATGTTGGGAGCATTTGAAATGGGGACACCAGTCCCTGGCCTTTGTGATGCTTTGTGCGCCTGCTGTGATACAAACTTTGATTTACTGCCACCAGTTTGAAAGTTTTGGGGACTGTGCAGGCAGGCTGCTATTTTATTGTTTCCACCTACGGAGTTTGCAACTGCATGTGGAAAAGCGTCTCTGCAACGTCTCAGGCCGTGAAATTTAATACTGATCTTAAACTCTGGGAAGAAGTCAGGACTTTTTTTTTTTTTTTCCCCTGGTTGCTTAAATTTGTGTTTTAGATTCTAAGTTTACTATAAGAAAAATTATTTGAAAAGCATTTGAGTTGAATTGGATGTTTTAAGGAAGATTTTGTTCAAAGCTTCTTCAGTATAATTGAAAGTGAAATCTGTGATGACATGTTTTTTTTTTTTTCTGGAGAGAAGATGGACAGTGAAAGGAAGTCATACTTTATTCATCACCAAGCCCTCCTGAGTGTAATATTAGGATCTGATACTGGAGATGACTTTGGGGAAAGAGATGGAATTTTCCAGACAGAAGGAAAACAGGAAAAAAAAAAATACAAGAGCTGCATGGCATTGAAATTAAATCTATGGCAGTCTGATCATTTGGACAGAGATTGAGACAGTTATTAGTGTATGAGGGGTTGTGCAACTAACCCTCCTCTTGTTTTGTTTGTTCATTTGCACAATCTCCCAACCCGTCCCCTCCCTCCTTTCCGGAGACGCGTTTATAGCTGGAATTCCACAAAGCGAGTGCGAGAGAGGAGGAGGTGGAGATAACAACTCTTATTGTGGATTTCTGATGTCCTCTGACAGTTTTTATTTGTGCCGAAGACAAAAACATGTGATTCATGCGTTTGACCGAGGGGTCCTCATATCAGGAGGTACACATTTTCACTGTGTGGTCAAGCATGAACCGGCCTAAAGGAACACACATACATTTACAAAGAGGCCGTTGGAGCTCAAAGGGTCACGGTGTGAACAGAAACATTGATTCATTAGTTTCTGTTTGCACCTGTTTCACCATTATGCAAGATGTTTTTCTTTAGCTAAAACAAATATGTATTCTAAAAGAATTTATTTTAAGAACTCTCAAAAACTGTGTGAGATGCGGATAAAAGTTTCTTTTATCGAGTTTGGACAGTTAAAACTTCCATTGTCCAAAACGCAGTCATAAACAATGATAATTACAAACAATTATAAAGACAAATAAAACATTTATTTCAATGAGTAGTTAAAGAAAATGTTATCTTGTATTAAACGGTTAATAAATGTATAGTACTTTGAAATCAGTTTGTAACCTAAATTACAAACTGAAATACATGGAGAAATTTGAGGAAATTTTAGTGTAAAGAATATATTTAATTAACACAAAACAAAGACTAGTGGAAGTCTACGAATTTGTAAGGGAGCCTAAAAAGTGGAGATGTTCTGATTTGTGTTTTGACAGACGTATCTGTCTTGTGTTTAGGCTATGAAGGAAGATGAACTGCCATACATATCTGCTGCTGTAGGGGGCATAGTTCATCGTTGCAGAATTGACACAACTGAATCTACAAAAAAACTGCAGCATCGACCAATTGTAACATAACCTAACCTCATGCTGTGCTATGCGGGGGCTCTGTCTACACTGATAAAGATTCACTCACCTCTCTATACTGAAAACACATGGAGCTTCCAATTTAGAACAGCTTGTTTCTCTCTCACTAATTCAGCTTATAATAATCTATTTGTGTGTGTGTGTGTGTGTGTGTGTGTGTGTGTGTGTGTGTGTGTGTGTGTGTGTGTGTGGAACTTTAACCTCTCTTTCTGAGATGGCCAGTTGATGGTAAAATGTGGAGAGTGGAATTTGCATCCTGATCTGCAAAATCCACTATTTATCCCAATACACATGCGCTATTCAGAATGGGAGCACATCCCTATGAGCACCAGTATTTCAAACATGACAGGACGCTTCCAGCTAGAGGTGTTTTTTTTTTTTTTTTAATGCCAACATACTCTGCAGGATGCAGAGATATACTGTAATACCAAAACTGTATTGTGTAAATGTTTCTTTTTTAAAATTCGGCAAATTTTAATGTTAAATGAAAAGACATGTTGCATATTGTTTGAGAGACATAGAGTGGTTTTAAGTCCAACAGAATGAAATTTACAGAATTAATTCTACCGTCGAATCAATCAGCAACATATTTTTATTCAAATCAGATGAATCAGATTTTTATAAAACATTCAATAAGACTGAAAATAGAGAGAGTTTTCAGATTTGATGCATTAAATTGATATAAAGTAAAAGTGTTTGTATACAGTATATCATTCCTACTTCTGGCTGATCGAATATTAAAACTCTACATTTTATTCTTTTGACAGTAATGCCACTCTGAATCATCCTTCCGTCACTTGAACCCACCCCCCCCCCCCCCTCACCACACAAAAAAAAAACAGCTGAAACATTTTTCCAAAGAGTTAATTTTATTTACTCTCACTGACTGCAGGCCCTTGTCTGTCAGCCTGTGGTCTGTGTTGCTCTTTTCATATTCCATTTAGCCATATTGGCTCAGATGGGGCTTTGATGTATAACTGCTGCTTTGTGGTCTTGCTGTCGTGTCGTGGGCTCTGGTCTCAGCTCGCAGTCAGGGCCCAGGCTGACGCTCCTCCCTTTAGATTGAAACCAGAAGCCAAGTATATGTTGGGGAGGGAGCGTACGGTCGCATGGACTTGTTTTACACAGTCATTTGTGAAAGTATTCACACCTTATGAGCTGTTTTTTTTTTTTTTTTTTTTTTTTTTTTTTTTGAATTTGGTCATGTTAAAACCACAAACTTTGTTTGTTTTTTGTTGGGATTTTAAGTGGTAGGCCAACGCAAAGCAGAGCATAATGAAGGCGAAGGAGAAAAAACAACATGGGTTTTCAAAATTTGGAAATCTAAAAAACGTTTGTCAGGTCCTCTTTATTCCACTCGCCCACAAATAAGATCCATTGCAACCGATTGCCTGGTAGTAGTCCACTTGTTTGATTATTTAATCTCGGTATGAATTCATCTGCTTGGTGCAAAACCTCAGATGTTTGTTCGAGACAATTAGGGAACAAACGGCAGCATAGGAACCAAGGAAAGCAGCAGACATGGCATGGAGGTTCATCTTACACACAGTCAGAGCTAAACTGGAATGGTTTAGATCAAAGCTTGTTCATTTGTTGGAATGGCCCAGTCAAAGTCCAGACCTAAAGCCAGTTGAGAAACTGTGTCAAGACTTGGGGAAAACTAATTTTGGGGGGGAAACCCCCCCCCCCAAAAAAAAAAAAACTCTCATATCTGTTTTCTACTTCGTCAGTATGCACTACCTTGTGCTTAGATGTGACACGAATCTCAATAAGATGCAAAGAAATTTGAAGTTGTGAAGCGACAAAACCTCCGTATGCAGTGTTTGCGCTGCTGAGAAGTTTGTTTTTCACTGGAGCACTTAGTGGTTTGTCAGTCATATGCTGGTTTCTGCTCTGAAACATCACAAGAGTTAATGTTCATGTCTGAGCTGTGCAGCTTCTGTTCCTCACATAATGCGGTTCGAGGCTCCGGCTGTTGTCAGGAGTCTGCTGGGGCTGAATTGGCGCCGTGCTGAGCAGGATGTCTCTCGGGTCTCCCTTTTGTATCTTAGCTGTGATAAAAAAAACACAAAAAAAAAACTCTGTGGAGGTAAACAGACCCACAAAGCAGCATCAGCAGAAGCTACTTAAGGTGCTACAAAGGGACAAGTGGAGCATTGTTGGAAAGGAGGGAGAGACACTGTCAGACTCGGTCTGATTGCGGAAGTCTGCACGGTTTGAGAGCCGTTATCTGTCTCCTCCCTCTCTGATAGTTCTTAAACCGGTGTCGGGTACAGTTCTGGATGGCTGCACGGCCTTTTATCACCTCGCTGCAGGAGCTCTCCTGTTTCCACGTAGGTGACCCGTCCGCTGTTTTGTTGCCACGCTGACCTCGCCCTGCTTCCTTCCTCTGAATGGCCAAAGAGGCCACCTGGTTCTATAGAGTGTCAGTGAAAGGCATCAAGCCCTGAAGAAGAGAAAGGGGGCTGGAGGGAGGGGGGGGGAACAAAAAGCGTGTATTGCTAGTGTTTTCATACATTGGGGAAATGTTGTGGGGTGGCTTGGACAGGCTCAGCTGTGGAACCACAAATAACCTTCGTCTTCAATCACAAAAGGCTGCAACAGTCAAGACGGCGAACACAAATGTCACAGCGACCCGGCTCCTCGGGGATGAGGGGTATTGATCGGTCAGGCCTGATTGGAGGTGATGTATAGAGATGGGTTAAAGGCTTCGGACTGGGGGTCAGACCCACGACTGCTCGCTGACAGAGGCGGCGTGTTGACCATCTGCAGAGATACAGGAAGCTGCAAATCCCTCCATGGATTTTTTTTGGCAACGTGGTTTTTAAAAGCTTTACGGAATTATGCAAAAAGTTTTAAATCACCACTGTACGGAGTCAGACTCAGTCAGACGTGGTCTCAATCAGCGGTTCTCTGGAGGCTCTTTTAAGAGTCCTCAGAAACCCTGAAGGAGTATTGATTAAAAACTACCAAGTGCTCAAAATATGTAAAGATTTTACCACATTGACATCACAAACTTCAATGTTCGTTCTGATTTCAGACCAGCACAAAGCAGCCCATAGTTGTGAATTTAAAGAAAAAGCAATTCATGGCTTTTGGATTTTGTGCATTTCAACTGGATATAGGTCTGGAGTTTAACTAGGTTGACCATTTGATTGGAAGTATGACTGAATGTTTAGGATTATTTTTCTGCTGGAAGGGAAATCTTTACTCTAGGTTCAATTATTTTGCAGCTTCAGGTTTACTTTTTATCGCCTTGATTTGGCTCCGTCCATCAACTCTGACCAGCTTCCCAGTCACCGCTGAAGACGAGCGTCATCAGAATACGATGCAGCCACCGTGCCTCTTTGTGTGGTTTGTGCAATCGGCAGGATGTGCGGTGTTTGTTTTTCCACCACACATGGCGTTTTGTAAGCTGTCTAATCTGTGTCCACTATGTGGATTGTTGCAGATTGATCGTGGGACTTTCTTCAAACAGTTGTTTTGTTGTCGCCACTCTTCTGATGCTACATTTATGAAATCCGCGACAAATGGTTGTCCTGCTCAGATCCTTCCACCTGAGCTGTGGCTCTCTGCAGCCCCTCCAGAGGCACCATGGGCCTCTTGGCTGTTTCTCTGATTAATGCTCTGCTTGTTTAGCTGGATGACTCTTGTTATTGACTCTTTATCTATGCTCTTTTAATATTTGGATAAGAGATTGAACTGTGCCCTGTGGGCCTGGCCTGTTGGTTTAGGTGGACAGCCATGTCTTGGTAATTTTGCGGTTGTGCCAGACTCTTTCTATTTTCAGATGATGGATTAAACAGCACTCTATGAGATGTTGAAAGCTTGGGAATGTAGTTTTGTAACACAACCGTGCTTTAAACGTCCTCCCCAAACAGACCTACCCCGTCCTCTTCATAATAATTCCCTATTTTTTTCCCCCTCCAGTTTGTTCATTATCATATAGAATAAGGGTGAAAATTTAAAAGAAGAATCTCTGCTAAGCGCTGGAGCGGCGAGCGTGTAGGTGCTTCGTCCAGTTGTGGAGAGGAAATCCTGAATCTGGATGATCAGATACTTTAGATCTCAGCTTGTTTCCTGATTCCTGGAACTCCTCGGCTCCTCCAAGACTCAGCCAACCGTACAGCTGACAGCAGGTTCACATTCTCTGCTCAAACCCTCAATAACAACACACACACACACACACACAAAAGAGAGGTCCAGCTCCCAGTTACTCCCTAAAAAAAAAAAAAAAAAAAAAAACTCCCTTAAGCCGTCCCCTTTATGAAAACTTGCTCTCCACTCTTCCAGCTGTGCACTTGTGCCACTGACGAGCAAGAATAGTGTCACATGTTGCGCTCGGTTTGTCCATTCCTGGGCGGGGCTCGTGGGCAGGCCTCGCTGCTCTCGCTCTCCTTTTCGGTCAGCGCGGAGGCCCTCTTTCCCCGCTGCCTAAGCTGGCATGGCCTATTTAAAAACACACACGGTGACCGGGTGGGGGGGAGGTAGAGGAACGGAGAAAAGGCGCTTTTCAAGCCTAAATTACAACCAGTTAATAGTAAAAGGAGTGACCTGTGGAGAGGGGAGTGGCAGCACTGGGGTATGTTGTTTCCCCTAAACCCCCTGCTCCTGTTGTTCAGGGAAGACTATGTGGAAATAGGGGAGTTGGGGTGGGGGGTACGGAGGGAGGTTGACAGGAAGTTTCACACCTTAAACCTTAAACCTTTCATCGTGCTTAGAAATTTCTCATGTGACAACACGCTTTCTAAAAGCTTCATAAAAGTAGCTTTTGTGTACAAGCAGCGAACAAGCCGTCCCTCTGTGAAACGTGTGAATCAGGCCCTTTTAATAAGGCGATAATTTGGATGTTGTTAAACATGTCAGAACAGATCCAGACGCCCTCCCCACGGAGCTGTTGGTCATTCGTGGCAGCCAAATAAACACTCACTGGCGCTTTAGAGCAGTCCACCTGGAGGAGGAGAGAAAGAAAAACTCGTGCTAAAGATAGCTCGGCAGAGGAAGTCCTCGCTCATGTTCTGGGAAGAGAACCTGCCTAGACGCCACACTTGTCCCAGGTATAAAGTCCCAGAGGTGCCCATTAGAGCGCTGCAGAGCAGGTCTGCCTGTGGGAGAGAGGACATGCACGCCGGGCTCAGGCTGAGAGCGACCGAGGTCCCCTGAGGTTTCCATTAGCCTGGCAGTAAAAGAGCAGAGCTCATTAGAAGCCCCCCCGAGTCAAATCTCCCCTCCTGATTCACACTATCGCTTTCTGCTTTTCCACATAAGAGTCATCGGGTTCCCTCGTAAGCGCTGTAAAAACACTTTGACTTCAGGTCAGACAAAGCCGGCCATACGCTCCTCTTCACGCCAGTTGTTGTGCTGCGAATCGCGCAAGTGGCACAAATAACACGCAGGCAGCATCATATTTGGTAAACGGAGTCAAGTTATTCTATTCAAATACCTCCGATTTCAAAGTCTCACGTAAACACTCGTATTTGTGACAATCGAGTCACCATTTTTAATTTATTTTTATTTTCTTTTGATACCAAATTATTATCTATATTGGACGGCTGCTGTGCATGGATGGATGGATGGATGGATGGATGGGTAGCCAATTGACAAATTAATGAATGAGTCGGCCGTCCTTTCCATCATTTAATAATATGAAACTGAAACACAAAAACATAACCTAATCAAAAATATGCAGTAAAAAAATACTAGAAGCAACATAGGCGTAAATCAGAAAATCTCAACACATTGTGTTTCACTGTAGCCAGAAGAAAGATATATTTTTAATGGCTATTGTCAATGCATTACAACAGATACAACAGGTAGGCTGAAATGTAAAGGAAAGCATGGGATTACCAAAGGAATGTGGATGTTTCCCATTTTCCTCTGAATGCAAGCAGGTTAATTGTCAAGACTGGTGCTTTCTGACTCCATGCAGCTAATTACATGTTGGAACGTCAGGCTGTCTTTAGGAATTTGTGAAGCATTAACCTGCAACGACAGCTGCATCGCGAGTGGAAGCAAAATAATAACCTCAACACACGGGGAGATGTGAGTGACATACTTTAAAGAGGAAATCCCCCTCTTCCTGATACACACACAGTATGTAGTTCACCTGTCTTCAAAAAAGGTGTGCATGCCGTTACGGCTGACAGCCAATTCAAACAGGATGCAAAGCAGCTCCCTTCACCGCTTCTGTCTCCGCGCGTCTCGGGAGAACGGAGGGGGTGGCGACATGTATGTTCATCTCGAGTCTGTTTCATCTTTTATTCATCTTCACTGCAGAGAGATCAAGGAGTCATGTGCCTCCTGGTGCATGTCAAGTGTCAGGAAATCAGTCAGAATGCTTGATTCTGCCCACACACACAAATGCTACCACGCATAAGTCTTCACCTGGAGCTTCTCGTTCCTGGTTGCCCGTATTGTTTCCTTCTCCCCCCCCCCCCGCCTCCATTCTTTCACTGTCCATCGGTTTTTTTGCATCCCAGCTGTCAGCCACCCCAGTGCTGATGGAGAAGTGGAACCTGTCGGCCATAGAGGCTGGCAAAAGTATTCAGACCTACAGACGTTTTACGAATGTGTTTTATCAGGGTTTTATTTGTTACATCAACACAAAGTTTAATTGTGAAGTGTAAGGAGAATGATTTGTATGTGTGTTTATTTATTTGTATTAATTTACAACAGAAAATTGGAAAAGTGAATCCGGCATCTATATCCATTCCGGTTTAGTCTGACACCCATTAATAAAATCCAGTGGAATTGATTATCTTCAAAAGTCAGATTTAATCCAGCTGTCCTGGATTGGCCTTAAAGGTTTGTCAGATTAGCATCTTGAAGACCAAGGCACACAGCTTGTGGAGTTTAGTGAAGGGTTCAGTTACACACACAAAAAAGTCCCAAAACCTCTAAAAATAATAATAATAAAAATTTTTTAAAAAAAAACAGCATGGCTTGACTGTAAACCTACCGAGACATGGGCATTCCCTGCACTTTACAAAGAAGATATCAAGAAACTACGGCTCAGGTGAAGGAATCGATGGACGGAAAAGCTGTTAGACAAACGCTAAACAGATCTGGGTCTTGTGAAGGAGTGGGAAGATGAAAAGCATAAAAAAATATATATTTTTTTAGCTACGTTATGCAGGGGTGACATAGCAAATTGATGCAAGAAGGCGCTGTGATCAGCAGGCAGCCAGAGCTACTACGAAATGTGTTCAAATGGAGAAAAATCCTTCCATTTTGCAATTTTACCTTACTTTATGTTGCTCTATTTATATATAACTAGGTAGAAATACTTTTGATTGACATTTTAGCTCTGATCCCTCAGCTAACACCGATTGGCGCCAATTACGAGTGCTGAACAAATTTGGTGGTCGGCCTGAAAGTTTGCATGTTCTCGTCTCGCATCACGTCGGACAAACTCCAAAGATGTTGTTTGAGTGTCGGCAATGAAATGCACCCGTCATTTATGTTTCAAACCAGCAAAGCTTTTTGGGGCAACCTCTTTAAAAGGCAGAAGAGAAAAATGGACGGTACTTGTGTAGGCATTCTCCCCCCGCCCCTCCCCAATTCCCCAGGGGACAGGAGGAGGTACTGCTATTTTCTGCTCGCTGCCATCCCTTTCACCAACTCCTCTGTTTTATTTATGCCACATGGTGGGCTGTCTCACGTCTCTGCAGAGTTATTAACGCTCTGTAATTCCACGCAGGCCCGAAAGATCCTTTATGGCTCTGCACATTCTTGGTTTGCATCCCAAAAGGTGCCAAAGAGCAGCAGATATACTTAAAAACACATTTTGAGAGAGCTCGGTGCAAAATTGAATAATTTGTGCTCGCAGACCGCGATAGTGTCAGAGAGGAATGTCTCGTGCGGCAACAGTTTTCTGTTTATTTCTTTTACTTTGCTATGTCTGATGTTGCCTCCAGAAACCAAGCTGGTTTGATCCCAGAACCAGTCGGGTTGGTGTGTGACCGCAAGCCCTGACTCTCCTTCTCTTGTTGTTGATTCATGGGGCCTGTCACTCACTTTCCCTCCCCTGCT
The DNA here is from genome assembly GCF_001443285.1 of Poecilia latipinna. NCBI lineage: Eukaryota > Metazoa > Chordata > Actinopteri > Cyprinodontiformes > Poeciliidae > Poecilia > Poecilia latipinna. The sequence continues at coordinate 123,086 of NW_015113917.1, read as the reverse complement.
CATATACACACGCACACCCACACGCATTCAGACTGTATGAAGCTCTACTCTGAAGTATCAGACTGCGATTTCTTGATTTCAGTTAAGAAATGACAGCTGGACGGTTCGCGTCTGTTTTGTTTACTCCTCAGGTCGGCGGATTCTCATACCGTTCTGACTTCGTGCAACTGCAGAACGAGGTTCAGGGGGTTTCTGGGAGCCACATTCATCAACCCAGATCAGGACTCCAAATCTAAGCCTCTGAGTTTGAGTGTCAAAGTGTCAGCGGGTTTCTTTTTCTATTTTTTTTTTTTTTTTTTTTTCAGTCTGGGGCCGTTTCCTTCGAACTCCCTTCCTCTTTCCCATCTGATAAAACTGTTATCCATTGAAATTAGGCACACACTGTGAAACAAAAGCGTGAACACTACCTGTTCTAACTCCTCACTCCGAGCCAACCCATGTATCGGTGGCCACAGTTGAAAATAGTCAGCGGTAGCTCCAGTCAGCCTGACATTCCTGTCAGGCTGACTGGACAGGCTGACTTTTGACAACAAGTAATCGGAGGAGGAATTTAGCTGTCAGATGGCTCTTCTCACTGTGGCTGGATGATATTTTCTCTCCTATATGCAGCGTCCTGAGTCTGTGATACTAGGCCAGCCTGAATTATTAATCCTTTTAGCAGACAGATGACTTAGATGGGGGCTTCTGCGCAGCCACTCTCTTGAGTTTCCAGTGACACCTTTACTCAGTGAGGCCTATAAATTTGAAACCTCGGCCTGATCAAGCTGATGCGTCTGTGGCGTTGCATGGAGGTGCCTAATGTCCATGCAAACACAGAGGACAGGCGTATTATATGGCAAGCATAGAGGTAGGCATGCCTCTGCTTTTTGCATCTGCAAACCGCGTCAGAATGAAAGCACAGGCCCACAGATCTCCTCCATCCATCTCTCTTGCTGAATGCTGCAAGACGCGAGTTTTAAAGAAGGCAAGTCTGGTTCTCCTCAGGGAGGAAATGAAGTGTCAAGAAGCTCTCCGTGGTGACATGCTAACACCTGGGCTCAGCTTCAAGTGCTGGAAACGGAGCAAAGATGAACTGTCCTCATTATTCCTTTAATTTACAGCAAGAGTTGTGCTCTGCAGTTAGATGTGATGTCAGACGTAAAGCGCCCGTGAGCCCATATTTCAAAACGCCTGGCTTCTGTGTGCGCTTTCCAAACATTTAGTGAGCAAACGGAATCGTGTGTGGCTTTCATCCGTACGTGTTTTGTTTTGTTTGTGCAATGCAGCTCGAATGTTCTCAAGGGTTTTGGAATTCAACACAGGGACACCTATATGTGACCGAGCAAGTTTTGCTCAGGCTGCTTGTCTGTCAGTGACGTGCAACTTTCATTTTTAGGGAATGAAGTTATTTCCTAATAATGCTTCATGAGAAGGGCTGAGTTCGGAGAACTGTTGAAAAGAAAGAGCTCCTTTCAGAAATCCTATCCCGATTTCCACCCTCCTCTTCTTCCTGTTTGGGAAGCGCCCCTTTTCTATCGAACTTCAAACCCTGATTCCAAGAGGTCGAGGGAACCCTGTAGATCAATGAAGAGGGCAGAAGGGTGAGGAACATGAGGAAAGTTCAGGACTTTCGACAAAGAACATAGCAACTGCCCGATTTTTCTTTTAGATTTTGTGTATTTTATCCTGAAAGGTTGATTCGGCATCCAGCTAATTTACGCACACTGTTTTAGGCGACTACACCTCCCACGAGAGTGCAACTCTCTCTTCAGGGTTTTCCATCCATAGAAACATCTCCAGGCAACCTTAAGAAGCCCGCGACACTAAAACCGCACCCTCTCTTTGCTCGCAGTAACAAAACACCCTCCGATTTGTCTGCATTTAAATAGACAATCCCTAATTTGAGATTCAAATCATTTTCAACTTCCCTGACATGCGAGACATTTGAAAGCATTTTATATTGACGAGAACAATTGTCAAATGGCTTCCTTTCAGAGAATAATGCTGTGACACGGGGAGCTCACTGGCAGCCTGTTATCGTCAAATCAAACATGACAAGTTTGAGGCAGAGGCATCATACAGAAATAACCCTTTTCCTGCCTCCCGTTTGGCTCCGGCAAGACGACGACTCTTTTAAAAAAAACAAGGGGCCAAAGGGCCACGTTGCCGGCCCCGATGTGAGGCCGTCATTTCACAAGGGCCTCTGTGGATTCGGTCTTATCATCGTGTTTGGTATGCTTTTCAACTTGGAAATACCCTCAGAGAGGCGGTTTGGAGAGGCAAACAATGAGAGAGTTCATAGTAAAGCAAATGAATTGAAGAGGGTGATGGTTATTTACAGAACTACTCTTCCTCAAGCCAGACAGTTGGACCCAGAGGAGTCGTTGTTATCTTAGAGGAGCAGGGTGTTGTTTGCACGGTGATTCTGGCACACGCTTCTCTTAAGAGCTCTCCAAAAGGTTTCTCTCACTTGATTTTGAAGGATGGAGAAGTGGTCCACTCATCCTGCCATCAGCACCCGCAACCCTCCTCCCCCTCCTCCTCTTCTTCTTCTTCTTCCTCCAACAACTCCTCTTCACCCTGCCCCCATCCCTGCCCCTCTGCCCCTGACCACTGCCCTGCTCACCCCTGCGCTCAGGAACAATGGTTCACTCTGAAAGAAAAGCAGGAAGAAAGAGGATCCCAGTGTCACAGAATTGCCTGTTTGGCGACGGAATCTCTAAAAGCAGCACCTCATAAATCAAAAAAGAACATAATGGTCATTGTTTCGCCAAGAGCTACTTGTTCCTCCGAAATCCCCCCCCCCCCCCCCACCTCTTTTTTTTTTTTTTTTTTTTTTTTTTGGCAGAAAGAGTAAGCAAAGTCAGAGGTTGGGATTTTTTATTAGTGGGGGTCCTTTTCTTGTCGATTTGGCGCTTTTAGGAGTTTCCTTACCACTTTTCTTTCTCTCTTGCTGTCAGACCATCCCCTTGCTTTGTGCTCCTTCAACCCCCACACCCCCCCCCCCCCAACCAGATGTTTTTTTTTTTTTTTTTTTTCTCCCCAAAAAAAAAGGCATTCCCTGAGCTTGGATCAGCATAATCTGTCACTTTGCACATTGTAACTCAGGCCTCCTCCCTATCTCCACGCTGCATTGTCGCGTTGAAATCGGATTAAATGGGAAGCCATTTGCCTTCTCTGGTTAGTCGTGGACTCTTTTTGTATGTTGGCACAGGGAATGGCGAAAAGCTTGAAACCGATATCGCCATTGTGCATCAAGAGAACGACAAACAGTCAGGCATGTTTGGGTCGCACTCCTTGATGTGCTGCATAAACAGTTTGAGTCTCGGTCCTGCAGCTTTTTAAAAGCATTTTATTTATTTATTTATTTTTTTTTATCTGCAAAAATGGGGTGTGCTCCTTCATAAAAAACATGAACCGGATCTGTTTTGATTACAATGGGCTACTAATGAGCCTCTGCATTTGATTTATTCACCCCTCTGATGTGTCAGCAATCAAGATGATGTTATCATAATTAGATCACTGGCGCTGCATTGGGATTACACAAATCTGCCAACACCATTTCCATAAAGCATTTTAATGGCTACCTAGCAATACCTTTGACCCCCCCTCTCCCCTCTCAACACAGAATCTTTTTCATTGAGATTGTTGCATGCTAATCTTTGCTTTGACAAATAGCTAATGCTGTATGAATTAGCCATTAGCTAGCTGGACATGAACTAAATTTAAGCGTTTTCATGTGTATTTTGGAGCAGCGGCCCAGGCTCTGGGGACAGATTGCAGGATAGTGGGTGCACATGAAGCCTCCATTTTTCACCTTTCAGTCAACATACGTTTTAGGACTACAAAAGGATTAACTGTATTTGTGGTGTCAAAACAGTAGAATATGAGTGTTAAAGCCTTGAACAGGATGGAGCAGCAATCTTATCTGTGACCGTGTACAACCCGATGTCGGTGTTTTCTGTTTTCGCCAACATACCATCTTTTTTTCTTTTTTGTCCTGATAATTTTTTTGATTGTTCCTTGTTTTACTTAATTAAAAGTCACAAGAAAGCACTTAAAGAAGCTGATGCGTTATTAGTTGTCACCAAGATCAAAAGGCCTGCATATGAAGCATAAAACAAGTTATCTAATCAGCAAATTTGGTCTTCAACAAAATTTGCAGCAATAGTTGCTAGCATAAGATAATAAAGTCTTCATCAGCAACCTTTACAAACATTTTCTGGGTTTTATGAGGAGGCTTTAGAGGCCTCTGTCTAAAAAAAGGATTTTAGAGACTTGTTATGCAACACTCTGGGTACTTTACTGAACTAACCAGGTACTTTTAGGGAAATTATTGCTCACTCCTTCAGAACTCACTAGGTAAATTCAGAGGTTACTGGAAACTGCCTGTCAATTTCCAGAAGAGTGCCTGGTACGTTTAGGGGAAAGTAATCAAAACACATTGGCCGAGTAAGGTTGGTAGCCAGTAAGGTTGTTAAAGTAACCTTTAAGTTTCCAGAAACTACTCTCCAAGTACCTGTTAAATTTCCCTAAGAGAGTTTCTGCTAGGTTATGGGAAAGTAGCCAGAATGTTCCAAAGAGTAAGCTCTAATTTTAATGAAAGTTCAGGTTTTATTATAGTAGTTTACCACAGTGTTTGTACATTTAGAAAAATTTACCACAATACAAAACAAACTGAGAGAATACACCAAACTAGACCTTGAAATAGTTTTTTTTTTTTATTATCTGATTGGCCATGTCTTAGAAAAATCAGAGAGCTCATACCTTGAACCATTAAAAAAAAATATATATATATCATTCATGCTACATCAAAGTATCTGTGTTCCTTTCTGGTCTAGTTTATCAAAATGGGAAAAGCAACTTGAGATACAGGACAGCTCTTAACACTGTCATCATAATGAAGCCTCTGCTCTTAGTCACTACTTCTGGAATCCAGTACAAAAAAAAAAAAAAAAACACTTTCGCTTTTCCTTCAAGAGTAGTGTCTTTAAGTAACACTTCATTATTTATTCACACTTCAAAGCCTTCCAAAGAAAAAGCCTTCTCATATCAGATAAAATTAAATCCTTTCTTGTGTGTGTATGTGGCAACGCTATCAACTTTCATGGGTTATTTCTTTTTCTTTAAATTATATTTAGTTTTTTTTTTTTCTTTGGTGAGACACAATTGCCTGCAGGCGAGTCAGCAATGCAGATTATCTGGTGTATAATGTGGAGCAAAGCACTTTTGGGCATCTAGTAAATGGATTCCACAAAACTATAATAAGAAGAGAAAAATATTGTCATTCTAATGTTTTTCTTGGTTTAACAAAAATGTATTAGGCACCTATAATTAGACGCATAATTGTAATTCCTTCGTTTTCTGTTGCTTTCAAAACTGCTAACTCTATCAACTGATCTGCAGTACACTTTACATATCCTTGTGCTTAGAATATGAACTGGAAATTGACCTAAAAGAAATCGGCATCAACGAGTCAAAACAACTCTAAAAACGTTGAACTCCAGATTGGCCACGTTCAAAACCTTCCACAGCAGCTTCACTGTGGTTGGTTGTGCTGTAATAACGGGTTTCTGTCTCTTGTCAGAAGCGAGATATCTTATGAGTGACTAAGCTTGTTGATGTTGGAGAGCTGCCTCCACTAATAGGTTTTTAAGCCCTACAACAAGGCTAAACAGGCTCAGTGAGTCATTGATTACAGAACGCGGAGCACTCCATCAAGTTGATTACATTATGCAAGACCTTTCTCAGATTTGTTTCCCCTCTCTAAACATTTTTTTTGTGTGCTTTTTCTTCTTCAGGGATCTGATGCCAAAAACCCTGGAGGGCCAGATCACCATGGAGAAAACGCCCAGCTACTTTGTGACCAGAGAGGCCCCCGCGAGGATATCGGCCATGTCCAGGGACACCAAACTGATCGTGGTAGTGAGGGACCCCGTCACCAGAGCCATCTCCGACTACACGCAGACTCTGTCTAAGAAGCCCGATATTCCCTCTTTTGAGAGTCTCACCTTCAAAAACAGGACTACGGGGCTCATTGACACCTCTTGGAGCGCCATCCAGATCGGCATCTACGCCAAACACCTGGACAACTGGCTGCAGTACTTCCCCATGGACCAGATCCTCTTTGTGAGCGGCGAGCGTCTGATCAGCGACCCGGCCGGAGAGCTGGGCCGCGTGCAGGACTTCCTGGGCCTCAAGAGGATCATCACAGACAAACACTTTTACTTCAACCAGACCAAGGGATTCCCATGCCTCAAGAAGGCAGAGGGCAGCAGTAAGCCCCACTGCCTGGGAAAAACCAAAGGGAGAACCCATCCGAACATTGATCCCGAGGTGGTGCAGAGGCTACGGGACTTCTACAGGCCCTTCAACATGAAGTTCTACCAGATGACAGGACATAACTTTGGTTGGGATTGAAGTCAAAAAAGACATTTTTTTTTGTTAATTTTCTTATAAGAGTTTTTTTTTTCTATGTAATTCATTGGCAAAAAAAAGGTGGAGATATTGCTATATATATGTAAAATGTACAGAAATCTATTTTATAATAATTTATTTTTATTTCTAAGCAATTAATTCACTAAGCTGCCTAACCAGATTTGTACATAACATCTGACCCATGTGTTTTAACATTCCTCATCTTAGGTTGGATTTCTCTGGCTCCCCACCTGTAGTCCTGTAAATTCCTGGTGCTGCACAACGCAGACGATCAGCAAAGACTGTAGTCGAAACTGTTTTAGAATAACTACTAAGGTAGAGATGCATCCATCAGTCGGCAGAGGTCAGAATTGCCCGATCGATTCCCTTGATCATCTCTAATCTGCGATCGGCAGGTCAAATACTGAATTTGATTTCTTTTCCCCTTATTAATTAAATGCATCATCGCTAAGAATTCCCTCTTTTAAAACCCAAAATGCACAAGCAGACTGTGTATTTTGATGCAGATTTTTTTTTTTGTTTTGTTGCCGTTTAAAGATAAAGATTGGAGATACATGGTTTTATGCATGAAATGGGAACATTTTATAATCCCTTTATTTTCTTTTTGTTGGATTCAAAACTGCTACCTCTGTTTTATAACTTTTATGCGTCACAACCCCTTTGAAGAAAAAATCAAGATCGGCACGTCAGATTTCAGTAAATATCAGTATCGGCTTAGAAAAGCGCGATCGGTGCATCTCTATGTAAAAAAAGCGCCATATTACGGGTACAGAGTGCTCACAGACGTGGAGAGCACCTATTTATGTGCATTCTTAGTTATAGTTGTTGTATAACTTCATCCTGTCACAATGTGCTTCAGTTCATTCATACAATCCGGTTTTCAGGTTCCTTGCATAGGCCTGAGCAGCAGAACTCGTCCTTTTCCACCCGGTAACTGGTTGATCAATAGACCTAATTGATACTCATTGTGTCACTCACGCTTAAAGTATACAGCTGCCCTTTTATTTTCAGTACTCCTGCTGTCTGCTCTAATGAGTGACCCATCCATCAAACAGTAAATCCCATTTCAGACCACGTAAGGCTCCATGTTAACATTATGCTAATCGGGTAAAGGTAGCCGGCAGATCGATTGGGCCTCCCCGTTCACTGCTCCGCTGGCTCAGAGCCAAGCTCCTGCCCTATCTGCTCAGAGCAAAGGTCACGCAAAGTCTCAATCAAATTTCCTTGATTTGTTGAGGAGAGGGAGGCGGGTCAGAGGGAGTGCGTGCCTTTCTTTTCACTGTGAAATGGAAAACCTTTGCAGGTGGCCGGAGATGCATATCTGCGAGAGCTCTAGCATACAGATAGGAGAGATGAGAAACACAAACGCCTCGCTTAAATGCCACTTGTTCCAACAGAAGAAGTCCATGTGGCGTGGTTTTTGGTCGCAGACTAACCAGTTCAAAGGAATAAAAGATTTGTTTTGTTGTTGTGAAGCACTCATGCCCCAACACGAAGAGTCGTGCAGAGTTTCCGTGTCCAACCTGTGGTGTCATCACAAAATCCCATTTTCATTCATTCATTCATTCATTCATTCATGGCTTACATCTTCTTGCAGAAGTATTCATACCAGCTTTTTTTTTTCTTAAGTTTTCACATTGCAACCCCAAACTTTTATGTGTTTTTTTTATGTGACAGACCAACACAAAGTAGTGGACAATTGTAACTTTCAAAGAAAGATGTGTGATTTTCAAAAGTTTTACAGGTGAAAGTTTGTGAAGTGTGACGTGAATTTGTGCTCACTCCCTTCTGAGTCAAAAACGTGCAAAAATCTTTTGATACACATCAAGAGAATGACTTTTACCCACTTCTCATAGCAAAATAACTAAAGTTGCCACCATCATGTTTCAATGTGGGTATAGTGTGTTCAGTTATGTGCATTGTTTTATCTCAGCTTCATATAGCCGTTAGCTCGGATACACACGGCACACTTTTCAGATATCTGTAAAATCAATTTTTAAAGTTATTTTTCAATCATTTAGCAATCATTTACTACTGTTTTAGTCTCACACATTAGAAAGTGACGCTAATTATTTTAATGTAACCCAATGTTTCAAAGTTCAAAGGGTATAAATACTTTTGCCAGGCACTAAATATACTTTATGCCTTATCCATATGTTATATGTTCACCTTTCACCAACTCATCTCAAATCTCAACTTGTTGCCAAAAAAAACTTTTAAGTTGCTGTCCCGTTTTATACAATTTACTCTCTGCTTTTTTTTTTTTTATCTCCCTTTAGTTTGAGTTTTTGTCTTTCTACTTGAATTATTGATATGCAAGATTGTGAGGATGTAAAGTTACCAGTCTTTGACATTCTGCAGCGGGGGGAATGCTACCATAAAGGCACAGAGTGGCATTTATGTGACCTACTGTGCAAAACTATGCTATGCACGCCTGGTGTAGTAGTCGTTTTTGTCAATGCAGGAATTATAGGAAGGGGTTGTCGGCATCCGGAGAGGGTTTTATGTGTTTACATGGAGCTCAGGCTGAATGTACACAAGCTATACTCACATTAACTTTAAAGGTAATATTGCCACTCCACCGCCCAGTTTATCCAGTTTCTTTTTTTTTTTTTTTTTTACGTTTTGTGCCTCTCTAACCAATACAATTAGCCTGTTTCATTTATTTAAGAAAATGGTCACTAAACTGGTTACTTCCCCTTTTTTTCAGTTGAAACTAGCTGTCTCCACCCAACAGCTGTTAGCAGGGGGAATTTTCTTTTTCTTGTACTTTCTTTTGTGTTCACTCTGAGTAATGATACTCCAAGTGAGAATTAGTCTCCATCAACCCTTCGCTAGTGCAAAGTTTGAGCATAATTATTGATGACTTCTCCTATCAAACCGTCCTGTTCTGGAAGGAAAAGCCAGATATTTTCCTTAAGACTTAAAGGTGTACTGCAGTTAACTCTGGAGGATCAAACCAATGCAGTCATAGGTGACCTCTGGCTTTCTGCGTTGTTTATGGTTGAGTTTTATTCAACCTGTTCTAAGATCTAAAACTGTTAAAAATGTTTCTTATCTGCATATGATATGATTTAGACTAGCAGATCTGTATGTACAAAAAAAGGAAAAAGACATGAAATTCAAGTATTTTGTTGTATGTACATCAAAGGAATTAATTTTACACAACAAAAAAGCAAAAATGGAACAGATGTTTCTAGATGAATCAATAATGAACATTCATAATATTTCTTTTTATGAAGAAATAAAGTATATATTTTACCAAACTATCATCGAAGTGACTTTTCTTTCCTTCATTTTCCTACAAAATGCAAATATAAGTTGAGTGCTGAGTTTTAGCACAGCTTTACCAGAGGTGTCAGTAAATGTGAAAGGTGCTGTTGACGCCAACTATCTCTGAAATTGAAACCGACAATTCTTTGAAAACGTCTAAAAATTTCCCCAAAAAATAAGGGGCACATCAGCAGAATTGGGGTTTTTACCTATGAGAGCCCAAAGTGACAGAAGCACAATGAATAGTAATGCTCTGGAAAAATCACACTCCGGTTAGTTGAGACCGACATTGAACTGCTGGGCTTGCATGCAACACACTATAATTGGTTGAAAGCCAACACTGCACATCACTATGAACATTCCATACAAATACTCTAAACATGGAGCCAGATGCCGCAGCTGCTATGAGGTTCATGTCCAAGAACGTTTGTTTTTGCTTATACAAAGCAAGTCCTTTGTTCTTGTAATCAGACACACGCACACACACACACACACACACACATATATATATATATATATATATATATATATATATATATATATAAGCACTTTCATATCAGCAATAACAGCTCGCTGTGTTTTTACAGACTTCTTTTGCATTCTGCCCCTAAGGAGCTCCGTGCCAGAAGGCCACACCTGGGCATCACCTGTTGACTATTTTCCAGACAGTGGAATAACTTGCATCAAATTCCTTTGGGACCTATTTAAATTTACTCATAAGCTGCAACCACCGTCTCTCCAAATGTCTCAGACAGCTCTTTTGATCTTACCATGGTGTTTACTCTTTCAGCACTTGGGAGGCTTATGAAGCTAAATGTCTGAGGTTTGAACAGGGCAAACCTCCTTCAAAATGCTAACTAATGATATTCTAACTATGTGCATCGTGACTTAATGCTTAAATTCTGAATCTGCACAGGGTGTTTGTTGCTAGCTAAATGTGTCACCATGAGTTAACAGGCAGACTTATGTTACTTAGTGGTACATTGTCCCTTAAAAGACACAACTAATAAATAAATAACAAATATGACCTAATTTGAATGCCACTGTGCAATTTTAGATATGTTAAAAGTGGGTAACCTGATTTATTACAAAGTAAAAAATAATAATAATAAAAGTAATATTAAAACTGACATTAAAAAATACAGTGACAATAATGGGCTGCATAATTAAAGGATGTATATTTTCTTTTTTTTTTTTATCAGGGATGGAGGTGAATCCATAAGTAGTTTATACACTTAATTTCAATCGCATGCGCAGTAAAATTTCAATCGCATACGTAGAACTCCCCTCTGCGCATGCGATTGAAATTTCTGCATGAGAAAAATATCGTCACAATGTCCACCGCACAGGCCACAAAGCAGCTTCAAGTTGTTTCTTCAGACCGCGACGCTTTCATTGACCATATTCATAAAGGTAGGATGATTTCAGATTTTGCTTTTTGTTGTACGACGACAAAATAATATCTGTCAAACACGAAATATTTTTCTCCCAACAATCATACCATTTCGATTAATGAGGGTTCAGTGTCCTAATTAGTGTTATTGGCAACACCTGTTTTACCGGCGTACGTCGTAGGTAAATACGCCGGTAAAACAGGTCAGACACTATAGTTCTCTATCGTGACTGAAACTGACAAAAAAAAAAGAAAAAAGCTTATTTATTTTTTTTACAACCTCGGCTTTCCTTCGTGTTTATAACTGTGCTTACCAGTAGTATATTCATATATCAAAAACTAATGGTTTTATTTACACAGCATTACTTCAAAACCTATGCTCTGATGCAGTTTAATACATTTAAGCTGCATCAAAGTGTCTGGTGCATCTATTGTTAATATAATCAAATGGTGAATTTATGTCAGTGCTGCACTTACAAGTCAGTGATGTTTTATACTTGATATTTGTTTACATGTTTCTAAAAAAATCAGCTTATTTAATATTTTCTTTCAGTGTTTCTCGCGCAATTAAAATATGACATAAAGATTCTTGAGAAAATATGTAAGTAATAGGGCATTTAAATGATGCTCAACTGGCACGAAGTGGTCAAAAGGGTTTAAAAAAAAAAGAAGTACCCCCTACATCATTCTGCCTCCACCACCAGTCAAACTGCAGATACAAAGCAGAAGCAGGCAATGTTTTTCCAATCTGTTATTCTGTTTTCTCAGCTCCCAGCAGTAGCAACTGGTGTGGTCATTCGCATTTTCATCTGAATGACTGCTGCTTTCTGGCTTTCGCTCATGCAGGGCCGGCCTCTGTTAAATACTCAGGACAGCCCGCGCCAAGAAACTTTCCACATTAAAATTCACTAAAACGTCCTTCTTCCTATGATGCATGATATAAACTGAAGCAATTCATCACCACTTATAGATGCTAAGATGCATTTCACTCCTGCCCTGTCCCAAAAAGCAATTGAAGAGGTGTACCTTACAAAGTGTCTGGTGCATCTATTGTTAACACTGCATTTCTTGCTGTTAGATATTTCATTCAGCAGCTCCTTTGTGTATTCTTTTTGTATTGTATTGTTTGCTATCAAAGTCAAATCTTTTGTATTAAGAATACTAAATATATATTTTTTTATTATCTATGCAACAAAAACTAAATTGCATTACCTTTTAATTTTATTCGTATCTGAAGCTGGACGAGGTCCATGAGCATCAGTTCATGGATGTCAAAGTTATTTAATTAAAAAAAAATGCTTTAAACTAAGACATTTTAACACAGATTTATGTCTTGATATTTAAAATCATGACTACTCGTAAAGCTGTAAAAATGCTCCCTAAACTTGCTTTGTTTGATGGAATAAATTATTTGGGCTAACATTTTGCCTGGCTTCCAAAAAGTTTTGGCAAAATGGTTTTGTTTTCCTGTTTACTGTTGAGTGTGGCAGTGTGGTCATGGAAGTGGGGGGTCTGTGTGGCTGACCTTGACCCAGAGCTGTGTGGGAGGTTTGGGCAGCTAGTAGTTGTGGGTCTGCCTGGATGTCGGAAGTGTACATGTCTGGTTCCTTACACCTTCGTTCCCTGTAAAAGCTACCAGTGTTTTTTATTTATTTATTTTTTATGGCTCATAATGAAATACCATGGCTGTTTGTTGATGGGGCTCTGAAACACCTTAGTGTATTAACAGGTCTTTCATTCACAGTATCAGAGGTGATGCTGTTACAAACCTGCTCGCAAACAGAGATGTTAGTTTTGAATGTTCAGCAGTCTTCTTGGATCAAGCATAATTCAATGGATAAAATATCATTTCAAAGCCTTATCGGCTCAGATCAGTTTCAAACAGAGCTCGATCCTATGTGACAATATAACTGTTCCGTTTGTACCAGATATTTCTTGTAATTCCTGACCGAGGCTGGACAAGAAAAGGTTCACAGTGAGGTTCTTGGGTGAAAAGTCCTGCTGGACAAATTAAATAGAGACCCAGCTAGCATTTCCCTAAAAAAACATGATTCCCCCCCAATAAAAATATTCTGTGGATAAACATTTCCAAAAGTGGAATTTTTTTGGAAACTATATGTACTGTCACATCTGACATAAAACTAATGCAGCATTTCAGAAAAGAAAAAAAAAAAAAAAAAGAAAAAAACAAACCCGCAGTGTAATGATTCAAGTACGAATTGAACCCAAAACCCAGACCACAACCCAAGGAACAGCTGAAAGATCTTTATTTATATTTCGGTAAATGTGTTAGGTGATCGGCTTCCTGATCAGACTCTACAGAGCAAACAGAGTAGTGAGTGACGGGAATGAAAAGTAATTTTGCCAAGACAAGAATTAGTGGATTAACCATCAGAGGTGGTTTTAGAGGAACTCATCCATGGAGAATTGGACCAAAGTGAATTTCTATTCCTGGAACTGTAGCTGTAGAGGAAAATAAGTTGTCTGTTTATTGGGGATTGGTTCACAATCATGACTGTATGGAGGAGTTAACTCTATATGCTGCAAACTGAATCACTTTTCAGGGTCTAGTTCTCAGAGGTTGTACAGCAGAGCACACTACAAGTCCACCTCTGAATGGGATAAAAAAACAAAACAAAAAAAAACAAAACAAAAACAAACAAAAGCCTGAATGAAGCTTTTGAAATGGCTCGGTCAATATAATACAAATCAGACTGAGGTACTTTGGTGGGATCTAAAATAAGCATTTATGCTCAACTGTCCAGTGTGGATAATGTCCATCAATTCTGCAAGAGTGGTTCAAACTTCCGCTGCTGCATTACAAAGACAAATTGCCTGATAGTACAAATGATGGTAACTGCTCCTCCCTAGAGTGGTAAGTAGGTTTAGGTTACATTTTCTCTTAGGGCCACGTTGGTATGGTGAGCTTTTTCTTCCTTAAATAAATTATCATTTGTATACTTTTTATTTTTTATTCTGAAACTTGCAAGTGTGACAAAAAAAAACAAAAAAAAAAAAACAGAAGAAATCAGTAAATTATGTTCCACAGTCCTGTATTTCCACTTTTCAAAGAAGTTCTGATAGGAAAATTGCATGATATTGAGTGATTGGCATGTGACTAATAGCTTTACCCTCATTAGCAGCTTTTTAAAAAAATATTTTTCGGGGTGATCTAGATTTTTAAAGTTGCCTTTAAATCATTGTTTTCTTTTTGAGGTCTCAGGGGTAAAGATGCTCTACATCTGTCTGCTGGATTGGGCTGATTGTGTGTTCCTGCGAGACTGCCTAACACAAACCCAACAAAGGACCCAGCAGCAGCAGCACACTTCTGAAAACGTAACTTATTTAAATATGGAGGAGTTAAAATGTTGAACCCTATCAAATAATGAAACTAAAATGAAACATACAAAGTTTTAAATTTACTGCAGCAGACTTGGATGGAAAAAAATATATATATTGTTAGATGTAGCTGGATCTGGCCCAAATTGCATTTACTGAATATACTACAAAGGCATGTTCCCACTCTCCAAGCCCCAAGGATGATATGGTCTGTAATGAGTGGAACATGGTAGAAATCCCCCTGCATGCATGCTGTTTTCGGTAAATAAATAGGTGGGTAAAATTGAGTTTCTCATCAGTCAGACTTTACCCAAAGGGAATAACAAAGCAGAGACGGTTTTCAGGGAATTTCCACTTTATTTTTCGGCCTTCGTCATTCTCATATTTTATTATGAAACTTAATTTTATGCACACTGGACCAAAAACAAGCGGACATTACATGATTTTAATCCTGTTAGGATGCCAATGTCTGAACTGAAATACAGTTAGTCCCTGTCTAAAACAAACAAAAAAAAAAACAAACTCATCGCTGTGTGCCTGGTAAACTGCATGCTACGTTTCTGAACAACTTAACCTCCATTGAAAAGAAAGAAATTAAACATCATTCTGTATTACAGAACAGCTTGTGACAGTGCAAACAGAGCCATTAGGGGATATTACAGAATAGATATTGAAGCCCAACCGTTTTCTCGAATCAAAGACAGGTTCTGACATGCTGTGCTTCACAGTTGATTGCCTAATGTGAACAATTCAGGAACGTCATAATTGCTCAGCTGGAGTACTGACAGACATGCCGGAGAAGAACGCAAACAGGATGTGGCTGGAGCGATGAAAGCGTTTTTAAACAAAAAAAAAAAAAAACGGCCCAACCCCGGCACGTTGGAGGGACGCGCGTTCTCCTGGAGCGTATCCAGCTTGTTCCCTGAATCAAAGCCACTTGAATTAACTCCTGACTAACCTGATTAACCTGTTCATGGATCCGACAGATGCAGATGCAGAAATGATTTTCTGGGCTTGCAGCCAAGCGTGCCATCTTGAATGAAATGGTTTGTGTAATTAACAGAGAGGCTCGGCAGAATGACAGGGGGTAATTGTTGCGCCTGCAGATGATGTCTTATTGTCATTGAGAGTGCCTCCCGGGCTGTTGAGTACAGGCGGCTGCTGCTTTGGGGTTTGGGATGGGAAGAGACACCTGGCAGCTTTACACGCAAACCCCCTGTTGACTCTCCTCATTCTCTGCCCCCCTCCCTTCCCCGATCCAAACCCCAGCCCTTCCCATCCCTCGACATAACACCTCCGGTGAATTTTGCCGTGTGGTGTGTTTGATCACATTACCTTCAAGATGCTGCAAAGCAGTTGCACAATATCCTTGTCACATTGACTGGAAACATGACGGCGAAGGCTGCAAGGCAAGCATTAAAATTTAACCTGATCTCCACATGGATGAGCCGCAGAAAATGCAAACTCTGTGCATGTCGCCACACACCTCATGCTGTCCATGAGTATCTTTCGGAAATTTAAAAGGAGCAAGTCACTTCTGATTTGTTTTGTTTTCACAAAGTCTCTGAGACTTTCCTTATCAAGAAAGGACTTGCTTATCTTTTCTTGATAAGGAAGTTTCTCCTGGGCTTCCTTATCAGTAAACCATGAAGTCAGAGTTGACCCTGGAACCTAATTGTCAATATGCTTTTTGTGTCAGAAAGTGTGAGTTATAAAGGGGCAAGGACAGGCATTACTCATATTTTCTGCATGCACCGAGGGCTGTTCACCTAAAACATTCTGGTAGTTGTGTCTGTTTGGAAAAAACAAACAGATGCATTAACAAATTAAGCAAAGGAAGGAATCCTTTAAGTCCTCTGTGATCAAGAGCTGTTATAAACCTAGCATCCAACAACATTTGATGCACTTGTGTGGAGCTGATTTTAAAATAAAGCTTGAAGACTTGTGAATTGATGTCAAAATGGGGATAATTTATCAATTTTCTGACAGGATTAAAAACTACTGCCTCTAACACGGGATTTGCAGCTCATATTTTTATTTTGTGTCAATTTGCTTAGGTAATATCAGAAGTAAACAGGACTACGGCATTGATAAACAAAACCTGATTTATGCATCTCTCTCTCCCTTGAAGCGGTGCAATATTAGAAAATCACGTAATGGCATTATTTAAAAAAAAAGATGTTAGCAAAAACAATAAAATATATTTTCCTTATCACTCTATGTCTCATCTGTGTTTCCAACACTCTCTGACACCTTTAGCATTTTGGAAACATCTGTATAAGTTGTGTTATATAAGTTATACTCCAATAAGCTATTTAACATGCAGGTAATCTCAGGAGACTTGGATTAAATGACCCAACTATTATTGCATTTCAAACAAGCCTTAATATGGATAAGAACGCTAAGGCTCTTAATGTTGCACACACTGATGTTATGATTATAAATTTGTGACGCATTGCGCAGCCTTACTTTTTTATGCGTTCCCTCCCTGGGGTTTCCTAGTTATTGTAACTCCAGTCCTGCAGAAACTACATAGACCTATTTTAAAGTAAACAGCAGTGATGGGTAAATCTACAGATGCATTTCCCAAACTGTCAGACGGGAAGGAAGGAAAACATAAAAAGGAGACTTCACACTTCAGAAAGGGCTGTATGGTCTCAGTGGAATTCCCCACAATAAACAAAACCAGAGCAGTGATCTAAAAAAGGACCCACTGTTTCACCATGAACACATTTGAATGAGTGTTTTTGATTACAGGATACCGAGCCTCCAGATTTAGGTTTGACAGTAATGCATATGTTATTTGCAGTATTGGGTCATATTTAGTTAGTTACTTGGGTAACTTTAAAAAAACAACAAAAAAAAAACATTTATTTGTAGGAGTAGTTTTACTACACCATGCCGTTTACTTTTACCTGAGTAATATTACTGTGAAGTATCGCTAATCTAATTTAAGTACAATTTCTGGCTAATCTACCCATGATGGATAACTCCACTGAATGAAGAAAAAAACATTTAACCAATAAAGCACCAATCACAAACACACAACCTTACTGTTTGAGTGAGACTTTTTTTGTTTAATTTTTTTTACAAAACCTATTTTTTTTTTTGTATGCTGAGCCTACTGTGCCATTTGGAAGTCAAGTTAGTCGGATAAATTATAACTAAAAGTACCCTTTTCTATGTTTTATTTTCATAAGTTTTAGTTTAAAAAAATCTTTTAGATTATTTTCTCCTGTCTGAATTTGTTGTTTTGAAAACATCATTTATTAGCGTTTTGTCTTTAGACTACCACAATTAGCATTTTTGCCTGACATTTTTAAATAATAAATCAGATGTTATGATCAGTTAATCAGCTCCTGTGCAACGTTTTTGCATGGCCACTTTGTACTTTTACTCGTGCAAAACGTATGTCTCTCAAGAAACTTACTTTTTTACTTAAGTAAAATTTTTGGATACTCTACCCACTTGTGGCTATGTGCCAGAACCAACCTCCTTCCCCTCAATATGTCTAAAACATGCTCCCCTTTGCTTCTCTCCCCTAGTCTTCCTCCCCATTCTGCCCCATCCACAGATGAGACAGAAAGTAGGACATGCTCAGACAGGCTGCACCCTTAAGATGTTGCAGTGAGAGGAAACGAGGGGAGTGTGTCCTACACCACAGGTATGAAAACAGATTAGCTCCCTCACAGTCGCTGTATTACAGTAGAGCTGTACAGTTTTACAGTATGGTAATAAACTAAAAAAAAAATAATTGCTATGATTTTGCAAGGCAGGAAAAATACACTTGATATAATTACTGTGAATCAATATTGAGATTGAAGAACGGACCGGTAGACTGCATCCATGTTACATCATGCGCTCTCTCCTCCTGAAAGCTGACTAATCATTGTTTGGTGTCTGTGCGATTTCAAGGCAGGACCCGTGACAGAAATACCATGTGGAATACATGTGTAAAGCCTCCCTTCTCATCACATGAAGCGTTCAGTAGCTCTGTAGATGTCTCTGTAATGTGCCTTAGACACGACTGTCTGATAGAAAGGAAGGGGAAGCATGCAAGAGCAAAGGTAGAGCTGTAATCTGGTGGACTGCACTGATTAAAGGGGAAGAATAAAATAAGTGTATT
Source organism: Poecilia latipinna (assembly GCF_001443285.1). Taxonomy (NCBI): domain Eukaryota; kingdom Metazoa; phylum Chordata; class Actinopteri; order Cyprinodontiformes; family Poeciliidae; genus Poecilia; species Poecilia latipinna. Next base: position 104,538 of record NW_015113917.1, on the reverse strand, counting down.
GATGCATATCCAAGGGCTGCTTTAATTTTTTTTTATTTGACCTTTATCTATACAGGTCATTTAAGCCCCATCAGTGCACACATATCATGCTGAATGAGATAACTTGACCTGTAAAGGTATTAATTGTTGCAGAAGCGTAACGACTATCATACATTAAACTTCAGCTCTCTGTTGTTGCGTCCTGAATAAACATCCAACATACTTTAAGAGACATGTTGGCTGTTTTCTCTTTAATAGCTTCTTTAAGGGTTTATATTTGCTTTGATTTTATATTTGAACACTTCACTGATGCTGATAATACCCAACTTTAAGCCTTTTTCCCCTCTGTAATTATCCACACTGAAGAGTGTTATTATTGGAATCTGGTAGATATTGGCTATGATTGGATTTTTTTTTTCCTGTTTCTCAAAAAAAAAAAAAAGAAAAAAAAAAAGAATGGTAACCATCTGATTTCTCATTCTTAACTCAAACTGCAGTTGATTGTGTATATTTCCGTTTTTACTAAAGACACTCATAAATGATTGCACATGCATTTATTTTTCTTCAAAATGTCCTGGCAGCTGTGCTTGCATCGTGATCTTCATGCTCAAGTCTTCCAAGTGATTTTATTTTATTTTTTTCCTACTTTTTCTGTTGACATCGATAGTTGCCGTGACACCAGCCTGACTTCATATTTTTTTTCCCTTTGCAAGGTGACCAGGGAACAATATCGCCTCACTCTGCTAATGATAGGCTTAACCTGATATTCTTGCCCTATCCACTGTCAACCCTGCTGTGTAATTCATAGGCCAATTGTGTAGCACTTTTTTCATTAATATTAAGTAGCATTCCCTGGCCACTTTGCCTGAAGAAAAAAAATTACATGTCCTGCCGTATGTTAGTGAAGCATGAGATGTTACATGTGCTGACTTGATTGTCGGACTTTAACTCAAACATTAGTTTTCTAGGGGAGATGAATATGTCTTGGGAAACATTTGTTGCTGCTTTTAAATCTAATTGTTTCTTTGGCTAGAAAGTGAGAAGAAAATGTCAATGTAGAGAATTTTGTCTGGAAATGTTTTCAAGTCAACTGGGATTTTACTTGACACAAAGTTTGTTTGTGTTTTAAAAGACAAGATGATTGCAGAGTCCCATACTGTCTTCAGTATCTACAAATTTAATATCTCAAAATAAAAGGAAGAAACTTAGCTGAATTACATCCAGCCTTCCTGTTATCTCCTGACAGTCTGTCTCTCTCTTGCCCTATTGCAGTCTCAATGAACCATATTTAAATAACTGCATTTTCTCTGACTTTATTTTTCTTCTGTATTATGAATCATATATAAATAGCAGACGGTGTGTAGTTGTTGCTTGTTTTACTGTCATTTAGTACATCTCACACAAATAACGCAAGTCAAATAAACATTCTGGTTGACAGCAATTTTCTGGTTGTGTGTCAACTTCACTTGCATCTTTATTATCAAAGCTGCTGTTTGAAAACACCTCAGGGAGCCCGAGGATTAGATGAGACAAATTCATTAATTAGGAAACTCTCAACATACTCTCTTAGAGGAGAGAAAAAGAAATGAAATGGGACAGCATATTAATTATTCAAACTCGTCACATTTACCAGCATTAACTCATGTGACGGGGGCTGACAAGGTTGTGCTGATTAGCTATTTACCTGCTGGACCTGCCTTTAAATTTGACTAAAAAAAAAAAAAAAACAATTACACACCCCTACAAAACAAAACAAGAGACAAGCAAACAGACTGGAATCCAGGAACAGTTCTGTTTTAAACTTCTGCAATAAGAGCATGTCGGTTGTCTTTATACGCATCGGATGTCATGTGAATATTTGTTTGCCTGAACACATCACTTGTGAGTGCCACTTTCAATGTGTTGATGGAAGACATGAGAGGGTGCACTGAAGCAGCAGACAGTGCTGTTTGTGTGGCTGGAGTTTGATTACTGCTCCCTCCCCCCCGCTGAGACACTTAAATGCGGTCAGACACATACCGGCTGATGGCCATCAATAATGCACACGATGGAGGATCCAGCAACCTGCGTTAACAAGGAACTCTGCTGTGTCCCTGCTGGAAGATTCCTCAGATTGATGGCTTCAATTTTCTTTCTGATGAGGCAAGGAGAGAAGAAAAAAATCAGACTAGTCTGTGTGGGAATATTGTAATGTGATCTAATGCTTGATTATTAACATTGGGTGGAAAATTAGTCTTTGTAATGGTTAAAGCATTCACTAACAAATGAGGCAATATCTAACAGTCTATCAGCAGGGGGTCCTCTGCCAGCTGTTGGCATAATAATGTGTTGAAGAGAAAATATACTCAGGATGCCAGGGATAAAGGAAGTCGACTTGGAGAAAATCCCCTAAAATGCTGAGCTTCTGCACATTGTATCTAATAGTTACCATTCTGTCATCAGCCATTAAAGCGTGTCCACATTCACACAAAAATGAAATCACTTAAAAGGAGTTTTTAAAAGTCCAAACTGAGAATGTTTGGGAATTTGGGCCTATTCATTTTTTTAAAGAAATGTATTATCGTTGACAAAACTAGCTGTTTCCATCTTACATGCGTGCCTTACATCAAAGAAAAATGGCAGCATTGCTGTGTGTGTGTGTGTGTGTGTGCAATTGTGGGCTCATCTGCGTGCGTGTGCAGTCTTGTGAGCACAGAGCTGCGTTTCTTCTTCGCTTAGTCGATGTCTCATTCAAACCTCAGTGGTAAGACTTTGTGCTCTACACTCAATAACTACCACATCAACCAGGAAACCATTGGCCAGCCACTTCCTTGTGTTGGTCCATCACCAGCAGCCCACTCACAGCCTCAGTAAGGCCTTGATGTAATGGACCAGAGCATTCCTGTATTGTGGAGTAGCCAAGGCGGTTTTCTGGAACAAAAGCGGTGGAAGCTCCATGCCTTCCCAGTGATTGCATAAAAATTTGAATGGAGCCTAGCTGAGGCTTTTTCTCTGCAGACTCGTGGACACAATGGCAGTTTGGGTTTCCAGGAAGCAAGATGGTCGGTTAGACAAATGAAAACATCTTCCGCATTGAAGCAATTTCTTCTGCATAATTTCCTCCATTCCCTTATTGACTATTACAGAAATTGCCTGCAACACAACAGCATTTCAACATCACTTACAGTTTTAGGGTCAATACATTAATGTAATGAATTTATTCATAGCTGTCTCCCAGTCTGGAGCTGGTGGGCATTCGCTTTAATAGTGCTGACATCTGTGTGTGGACATTGCCCTCCGAGCATCGTTTCTCACAAACGGGGGCCGGGGATTGTTTCTGTGTATGTGTGCGTGGGTGCGCGCGCGCGCGCGTGTGTGTGTGTGTGTGTTTGGTGTTTTTAGTGGTAATGATAAACACAGTCTTGGTGGAATATTTGACTTCATACCATAATACATGAGGTGCACAAGTCATCGAGCAGCCGCCCAGCCATTCTGAGTCGTACCTGTAGTGTGTTATTCACCATGTGACTTGAGATTCTCCACATGCCACCAACACTTACACATTTCATGCTCCATCAGACACGCACGTAATCTGATGGGGTCAGGTAAATTGAAACATGCAGTGGATTGTATCGGTATGTTTTTTTTTTTTTTTTGGTTTTTTTCCACATTTTCCATTCTTTTCTTATTTCCATTCATTAGGAAACAGGATGCAGTGTTTCTAAAAAAAAAAAAAAAAGATGCTTGCAGCCTGTATGTGAAGCATAGAGATAAAAAGCCATTTTTTCTCTGTACTATGAGTTCCCATTTTGATCAAAAGATGGGAGTTACTCATCGCTCATCTGACTGAAGCTATCCTCTCCACTTTAAACATTCATTTTCTTGTCTTCAGGGCAATGGCTTCCCTTGCACTTGTTCAAAGACAGAAAATCAAATGGGGTTTTGCATTTAATAGTAACTGAATCTCAGAGAATGGAATCATGTACATTTGACAGCTGAAGACATGGAGTAGAAGCAGAGTGGGTGGAAAAAAACTGCATTTTTTTTTTCATTTCTTGCAGGAGAAACATTTTCCAGAAGTATTGCATTCAGACGTGAAACCTGGCGAAAAGTTGAACTGTTAAAATACATTGGTGTGAAAAAGTGTTTGCCTCCTTTCCTGATATTGTATTTTCCTTGCATGTTTGTCACACTTAAGTGTGTCGGAATATGAAACCATTTTAAATATTAGTAAAAGCAAAATACAGTTTTTAAATTAAGGTGTTCATTTTTAGTGGAGAGAAAAAGTCCAGATCTTTATGGCTCTGCGTTTAAAAAATATATGTATTCATTGAGATACCAAAGAACTAGAAATGACTTGGTAAAACTTTGAGCACAGAGAGCCATTAAGCGACTGCCAAGGATGAGGAGAGTCAAAGTTAAACTTAATGAGGCAGCTGTCGGCCATTAACCCGATACTGCATACAGTCTTCGATTCATAGTGTTTACAGTTTCCAGACTGCTGGATCTGTTACTTTCTTTCTAATTTGTTACATAATTTCTTTAGATTTCCAGTTCAAGTTCCAAAATACTTTATTGATCCCAAAGGGAAATTAGATGTTGTAACTCATATGAATTCAAGATTCTTCATATTGCATCCTCTTAATTACCCTAGCCACTCACGCAAGACATGTTGTACCGGAAACGTATACAACTTGTTGACCATAAATATATTTATAATGTGTTGACATAAAATAAAACATGTTTTCTCATATGTTAATTTGCAGTACCAGAGTCTGGGTAGTTCACTTTATTAGCTTTTGCCTGTTTAAGTCCACAAAAAACAAACAAACACAAAAAAAAAACAGGTTCAAGCTACACAAAGTGTGGACAAACTCACTACACTCCGGTACTCTGAGCATTTCAACTTGTGTTAGTAATAAAATAAAACTTGATTGGAGGAAGTTGCTAAATCTACACTGGAGGAAAAATATAAACAATATATGCAGATGTGCCATAAAAATAAAAACCAGAAGTAAATGTCCAGGAGCAAACTAGCAAGGGCACTAAGGAGGTAGTCTGTAGGTTGCCACAGCTAAACTCGGCGTCCTTCTTTTTAAGTGCCAATAAAAGCTGGCAGGCTTGTTGGTGATATAATGGCTTTCAAGGAGATGCCCTGCAGAAGTGCAAAGAGGTGAAGAGTCTATAGAAATAGAAAACGTGTTGGTAAACTTTTATTTAGTTGTCGATAGGTGTTTGAGAGTAGAAATGAAATCTGCATTAAAAGAACGGAGAACATCAGTGGGGAACAGCGAAATGTTGATATGCATATTTTACAGCTGCTGCAGAGTGCAGGAGGTGCAAGGGTGTGTAAGTGGTGGGAAGACATGGTAGAGGTGCCTTTGATTTCTTTCCAGAGTGAAAAGTAAAAAAAAAAAGAAGAAAAACCTTAACAGTGCAATGGGAAATGGGGTTGAGGCTACAGAGGAGAGATCTTCCTTGCTACCATATTCTGTCCATTAGTGTGAGTGGAGCTTTTCAACACCGTGGTTACAGCTCTCTTCAAGCTGACTTAACCCTCTTGAATTACGCAAGAGTGGTCCGAAGGCCGCAGGTGGATTTTGAAGATGGAAGTAATGGAGGTTGCCAGTGGTGCCTGGTAATGAGAATCATTACCATCACTGAAGGTGTTATCCGATTCTTATTCACTACCAGGACAGTTTCCTGGGTTTTAAAGAGCAAAATTACCCTGACAGGCAATTTAAAGGGCTTTTTTTGTTTTTTAATTCCCCCTGATAAATGAGCGCTTACTATAGTGGCAATAGCAGCACTTAACCTTTAAGAATGGCTGTTGATGAGCTTTCTGTTCATCAACACATTCTTTGACTGAACTTCTTTCATCCGGGAAGAAAATAACTGATAGGAGCTGAAGGCATTAAATAATAGCATAAGGTCCTGAACACCAGGCGTCTTATCAACTCGCTATACCCATTAAAATCATTTAATGGGAAAAAAAAAAAGTGCAGAATTCTGCATAGAAATAATAATGAAAAAAATCATATAACAAGCCACATTTACGTTCCACTATAAATTAAGCATTTAGTTTAATTCATCACACTGTTATTTTCCCCTTCAACACCAGTAAAAGCGATTGTCCACTGTTTATTTTGCTCTTTGAAGTCAATTTAATATAAGTAATTGAGTACATGTAAAGTACTAAACCTCAAAGTATTGCTTACAACTTGTGCCAAAATATCTACATCCGCTTATTTGACTGCAGTCAAAGTTTGCAGGTTGTGTAACTGCAGCTATTTACTCAAGTGGAACATTAAACACATAAAGCGGGTCGAAAGCTAATAGCCCTCACATGAACGAGAAGTTTGTTCAAGATCTTTGGAGGTTTGCACAGTTCATGAACGTAGACAGACTTGCATACACTAGAATGTTGTACTTATTTTTCTTTTTTTTATAATTATCATTATTTGTAGGCACTTTTTTGTGGAGACAATTACCCTATCTGGGTATTTTGTGCCGGCTTTATTTTGTAAATTGTGAGTTTTTAACCATACTGCTTTGGGACTGGTGTAGATTTCAGGGATTCACAGGTATTGTTGAGGGGAAAAAAAAAAAACCTTCAGACAGCCACTTCTAAAGTTTTTACTTATCTATATTGGCGTACATAATTACAGGTCCCACTTTCCCACATGCAGTGCCATTGGCGGCTGATGTGTGGCAGCCAATGGGATGTAACTCAGATGTGCATCAACGGGATCCAGATTGTATTGCAGACCCACCACTTTTCGACCCAGATGAAAGAAATGATGTGTAATTTATTTAAAAATAATCCTGTGTATCAGATGATTGAAATGCTCAGTCTGGTGTTAAGAGAGTTTTTTTTTTTTTTTTTTATTTCCTTCAACTCATTTTCCCATTATTTCTGTGTTTGGTGTAAATCTCCCAATAAGCTTCTCAATTACCTCTCAGTCACTGTGACAGAATAATTGGGTAATGCTGCTGAAATCACAGCTTTGAAGTCCGCGATGTAAGCATCACTCCCACTGCTAGCGATGAGGTGGACTCTTAGGTACTGCTGCAGTGGGACGAGTTGCTGCTCAGCACCTACTGAAAATGCGGCCCGGTTCCTTAGTTAAAAAATACCGTCACATAAAAGCAGCAAATTTAATTAAAAGTTCCAGCATTGAAGATTTTGGTTCTCGTGTCAAACTGTGTCTGCATATGATGCTGGAGAAAAATAAATAAGTAAATAAATAAATAAATAAAAATCTCATTAGGTTTCAAAAAGACATAACGCATACAAAAAGGAGAACCAGACTTCTTATTCCTGAGTCAGCCAAGACACGGTTGTACTTCAGTGTCACTCACTGGCTGTTGGATTTCAACAGGGACTGTCCACACTAAAATACCCACTCCTGTCACTTTGTACCCATGCGGTCCATTGCTGCTAAGTCCATATGTAACACAGTGGATCAATGTCAGTGATCTTTCTCTTCCCTGCTCCCCTTGTGTGTTACCTGCACAGTGTGCATACCTGTTTATTTTATGTCCATACAAGTGTGCATGTGAGTGAAAAAAAAATATGCTTGGCCTGCAAACTGGGCAAGACAAAAAAAAAAAAATCTCTCAGTGAAGGCAGAGTGCCCCTTAGGAGAGAGGGGAAGGACAGGGCTTGACTGTACATTTACAGATGAAAATTTTATGACACTAAATCTAGACAGACTTTTAGTGTCAGTCAGGATTACAGCAGCAGTCTGAATACTCATGAATTTTTAAACTGGGGAGTGAGATCCCTGGTGCTTGGACCAGATAAGAAAAAAAGTGTGTGAGAAGAGGAATCGGGTTATAGGTAAATAAACAGATCAATACATGTGAAAGAAAAGGAAATCAGTAGGCTGGAAAGCTGACATCCACTTCTTAAATTGAAACTAAATGCCGCGGCAGTGAGCGTGAACCCTGGCTCCTGGATGTCAGTGTCTCTTTGTGTCTGCTCAGCTTTCAGCGTAAGAGCTCAGTGTGACAAGACGAGGAACTTGGGAGTGCTTGTGCTTATAAACTGGGGGTTGGGGCTGCCAGAGAAATGCACATCTAATACAGAAACCTTTGCCACAGAGAGCTGCGGTGCCATGACAACCACTAGTTTTACTGTTGTCTAACAACAACAAAATGGGTTAAATGTCAGTCAGCTGCAGTTTCCATTCACATACTTTAATAAATGTAAGAAAAAAGAATCACACTCATCACACATGAAAAAAAACAAACTCTCAATAAAAGGATAGCAGTGAAAAAAAAAATTACATGCACATTCAGAGAAGAGTATACACCAATTAGCAGCAGGGTCCATTTGCTCGCATCAAAACTTCGTTTTGACATTTTTAAAAATATGGTTACAGGTTTCTCCCTCCAATTTAGAAGTATTTTTGTCATGAAAATAACTATAAACTAATACATGTGTGTAGCTTTTGTATAATCTGGTGAAAAACCCTTCATCTTGCAAAAGAATTAGTAAGCCCTGGACTTTTCCCCCTTTTGTCTCATTATAATCGGTCTTTGCATTTTATTGGAATTTTATGTGATTAGTACATAGCTGTGCATAAGCAAAAAGTGGAAGTAAATCGATCCATGTTTCTTTAAAATTGTGTACAAATTAAAATTCTAAAAGATTTGTGGATTTGTATTCAGCCCAGCCAGGTCAATACTTTATAGAGCCACTGTTTGCTGTACATGCAGACACTAAAATGTTGCCCCAAATTGCTAAATCTAAAGTCCAACTGGATGGATCAGCTAAATTCTCAAGTGACATCTCAGATTTTTAAGAACCCGAGTATGATTTTACCCAACTCTTCCATCTTATATCTGGCTGTAATTTATCATTTTTGCCCTGCAGGAAGTTAAACCTCAGTCAGGGTCTCAGGTCTTTTGCAGCATCAACAGGTTTGTGCCCCATTAATTTTGACGTTCTTTTCTCCTTCTGTTGGAGAAAAATATCACCGCAGCATGACGGGGCCACCACTGTGTTTCATGATTCCTAAATGATGATAAGAAATCATCATTTTAGACTTCTAAATTTTTTGACACAGCTTTTTGAATGTAGGACCTCATCTTTTCTGATAAAATCATGTTGTTCAGTGTTTGCTGTGTCCATTACAAGCTATGTGGCAATATGCCTGCATTTTTTTTTTATTCCAATTCAACAACTGTGTTTTTGCCATTTACCCATAACGTGCAACTCGCAAACAAAAGGTGTCTTGTCAACAGATTTTCCCAAGTGAACTATTGCCTCCCTACATTTGGGTCAATTAAAACATTACTAATACAGCTAAATAAACACTGACACCACTCTGCTCTCCGTCAGCTTTTGCTGTGGCAGCCGTCCAGAGCCAGGTGAGATGACACCGCCGTATGTGTCTCACTGTTGGAATGTCAGGGAGAGCACTGTTGACCCAGGCGGAGCTGCCAATCAGTATGTGCACACGTGTGTCAGTGTGTGTTATTGGAACAACAGGGGTGGGATTTTGGTGAGGATTTAGCAGGCTTTGCCCCCATGAGGCTCCGTCTGCTGTTTCCTCGGTGGCAGATGAACTCCAGCAGAGTGTAGACAGGTGCAAGGTCTGGATTACCGTTTTGAGTGTCCACTGTCTTTACTGTATTTTATTTTCCCTTGCACTCCCTATTTGGAGACTATTTTTCTCCTTTTATCCCTGTTTAAGGGGCTGCTTTTTAGCACAAACTATGTGTTCATACATGACTTGCTATGCATGACTTTCAGTATGAGTTAATATAAAAATAATTCAGATTTATTAACCAAATTTCATGTTTGCTATTCCAAAACAGGGAAAGTAAAATACTGACTGAACTTTAAAAGTGCAGCACCTTACAAAACTATTCATACCATTCACATGTTTTTATTTTATCACATTCCAACCATAAACCTGAATTTATATTATTGGGATTTAATGTGGCAGCCAAACACAAAGCGGCACATAATTGTAAAATGAAACAAGAAGAAAGTACAAGTAAAATACTGAAATGTATTTTGTGCAAATACATCACACCTTCTTTATTTCCTAAATAACATCCATGCCTCCAGAACTCATCTGATTATGAGTCCAAAACAGGTGAATATATTTACAAGCTACTGCAGCTAATAGCTGAAATTCAATGTGAGAAAGAGCTACAGAGCACCTAGCTTTATAAAACTACTATATTGATGGATATGGTACTTTACTTTTGACTTGTGCTTTGGTTGTGAATGTAAAGTCACTTTATTACATTTATAAAAATAAGCAGTGTAGCTGCCTTGAGTTTTCCTTGCCCAAGAAAAAATGTAAAGAGTCCAGTCAATGTTGTCACAGGTACACAGGACACTGAAGCACACTTGCCCTTGCAGTATCAGCATGTGCAATGTCAACATCACAAAGGACTACTTTAGATGTATGGCTGTGTAAAATATTCCAAGAGCTACGCGTTAGCTCTCTGCATACAAGCAACATTGCTTAGCAAATTGGATGGACTCTTACTGCCCATATCTGTTTTTGATGATGGCGTCCAAGAAAAGCGTCACACAAAAAGTTTTGGGAGCAACATATTGATAAATGACTAGGGGAAGAACGAGAGAAGTAAATATAGGGTTTCAAAACTGACATCGTTGCAATTTTCAACATTTGTATCTCAATTTCACATTTTCTGAAAACATGTATCTATGATGATCACTACCAGGATTTAGCAATTATCACCTGTTGCCTATCAACTCCATATTGACCAACTGACTCTACTGGAGTGAAAGACTTCAAGTCTTTCTTTACATATATGGATGGTGTTGTAGTATCAACTGTTTAACCAAGAAGTTACCCAAATTCAAAGCTCAAGGTCAAAGCGGGTGGAATGCTTGGGAGTAATTTAGATCCCAAGCCACACAGCACCAGGTGACACATTTCTAAGATGGATGTGGCACGTCTTTTGCCATCTGCCATGCTGATCTTTAGATAAACTGTCAAGCTGGGTTGGGACTCATGTGCCCCTCTTGGTTTTACCCCTCCTCCTCAGGTGTTTCTTTGTCTTTCCGAGATAGATATTAGATTAGATTTCAGGGTTTATTGTTTTGGTTCGGCACAAGAATCCCCAAATGATCAAGGTCGTGTCAAAAGACCACAGGTCCTCGCCCCTTGTGGCTTGGCATGAAAGGTCAGATGATGCCCATCACTGCGTGCGGTTGCACATGCAACACATTCATATGTGCATGTAAATGACTCTTTGTTTTCATAGGATGTGTTGTCTTGCGGATCGTATGCATGTCTCTAGCACAGTTGGCGCCTCCATGCTGTCTCGTGTAAGAGAACATTACCTACTTTCTGACATGTGTTCGTGGATCTAGCCATCGTCACACAGAGCTGTAAGCGAGGCAACTCACATGTTCAACCCGTGCTGATGACAGACTGAGACATGTGCTGAAGAGGGAGTGTAAAATAATGCACAACAGCATGTAAATAAGACCGGCGATTTGTAATGTGAATGTGATATATTTAGAGAGAAGTGTGAAAATACACATTTGTCTCTCTGCTACATTTTATAATAAGCCGTTTATCCTATAACCAGAAGGTTGGAGGATTTGGTACCTCTTCCCCCACCAAGACCCTCAATGATATGAGAGATGCAGATCTAATCGGCAACATTTGCATAAATATCAACCTTGGAAAAAAAAAATAAAAAAATGGTATGAATCTTAATGCCAAACTTGTTCAGAAGTATTTTGAATAACAGTCATAAAATCAGATTTAGGTCACACATTTAGAAAATTACAGTCCACAAATGGAAATATTAAGCAAACAAAGGGGATAAAAAAGGTCAAAGTTAAAACATTTGTTTTGGAAGTCCTAAATATTGTAACAATTCATTGATCTAAAAGGAGCATTTGACCACGCTGCAGGACCTGCTCAATAAATCTCTTATCTTCTCCCCAAGGAGAGACTTGGCTTTTGACCCCCTATGATAAGATATAAAGAAAAGATTAATGTTGGAAGTGAATTTTGAAACCCTTAATGCAGGAAAAAGGGAGGTTGTGTGACCCGTTTTGTAAAACTCTACCATTCAGACTTCTCTAAAAAAACAACTTTATTGGCCTTTTTTTATTCGTTTAACCGTCATCCCAAAATATTTATTACAAAGCAATGATTCTTCACAAAAACAATAGGTTATATAGCTGACTTTGACACTACTAACAATGTCAGTTATGATACAGGTATCATAGTATTTCAATTTCCCTTGGTTCTCTTGACATTTGTTCACAGATACACATAAAGCCAGTGAAAGAACATAAACACCAGTTTTAAAAAAAAATGTTAAATTTTTTAAAATCAGTACACACTGTGTGGAAAGACCACAACAAAAAATGGGTCACTTATCATTCAACCCTCTCATCTGTTAAAAAAGGGGGAAAAATTCAAATGTGATCATTTTAGTGTGTCTGTCACTATATTTCTGTTTCCTTGGACCATGAGCCAATTATAGGTCAAGTGAAAGCACATAGTCCACTCTGACATCACTTCCATCTGTCTTTTCAAAGCTGAGGGACAGCATGATATTTGACAGCTGTAATTGTTGCATTAGTTGGAAAATTAGTCAATATTTTTGTCTCACATTAGGCCAGTGTGAGAGCCAACGACAATTAAAAATCATATAAATAAATTGTAAACGCAGAGTTTACTTTATGATCAATTATGCACAATAGTTTGTGGACCTCCGAGTAACTTAGATTTTGTGACTCTTCTTTCTTCCTCCAGACTCTGGAATTTTGGTTTCCTAATGAAATGCAACATTTTATCTAAACAGATGAGTTTGCACCACTGAGCAGCTAAACAGTCTTTTTTTCACTAGCCCAATTAAGTCTTTTGACATGTTATTGGGGGCTTTACACAAGCATTTCCTGAAAACATGTTCCAGCCATGACTGGGAATTTCTACTGCATTTTTCTCTTCCACTCAACTTTCTACAATATGCTTGGATACAGCAATTTCTACAAGACTAGCTTCTTAAGAAATTACCTTTTGTTAATCATCCCCCTTGTGGAGGGGTGTAAATGACTGACTGCTGGTCACACTCAAGTCTTTATATGATTGTATAGGCCATTAGATGGTCATACAGTAACATTTGTAGTAAAATATGTTATGATTTGTCTTATTATCTGACAAACTGATTTTTCTGCCTCTATTAATCACAAACAAGTCTTAAATTGTCGGGATGAAATCCTTGATCTGTGAGAAGTGAATCTATATATCTTGTTTCACTTTTTGAATTTTACAGAAATGAACTGACTATTTGAGAACTTTGTAATTTGTTGGGATTCACATGTATTCTGGCAGGAAAGAAAAAAAGTTGGGGCAGGTGGAAAAGCTGTTTATTTTCTTTGAAGTGTGTTTTGATGGAGATGCCAGAATCTCTGACAGGGTGTGAGAGTGTAACGTGGGCAGATTGAACCGGGAAAGGAGAAACGAGGGAGAAGTAAACTACAAGCTGGTTGACAGTCCCAGGGCTTCTCCGTCACTTTACAGCCATGTTCAGAGTTAGCTCAGCTGTGCAGCACCCTGCGGAGCCGCACCACTGACAGCAAGTGAGAGAGGTGTTGTCACCTCTTTAAACAGGGGGGGGGGCGGGAAGGCATTAGTGGCTGTGGAGAGGTGCGCTGACTGTTCTCTCCATGACAGGAAAAGGAGCAGATAGGAGGTGATGGGAGGTTTTCCTTACGGACGTCCTCTGGTGGGAGTGAAAGGAGGAAGAGGTTTGGGAAATTACATATTACCCAAAGAAGCCCAAGGGTGGTTCACTTTGGGTAAAAGTGTGCACGACAGCTTTCAGCATGGCGAAGCAATGTGAATAAAGTATGGTGCAAGAAGAATAGTGGAGGGAATTTGGGAATTCCATAAACTTGTAAAAGAAGATCCAAAAATAAGAAAAGGAAAAAAGAAGTAGCATTTTAAAACTTTGAGAAATGGAAAGGGGCTAGTGAATGTTTAAAGTTTAGAGGAACGGTGCAAGATGGCGATAAAATTTGGAGATTAAATGCTAAAAATAATACAAAGAAGAATAAAGAATTGAAATGTCAATTGAAACACGAAGCCATCAAAAGAACGTCAAAATGAAGAAAACTGTACATGCAAAAACATGAAAAATGCGGTACAATGGATTGACATCATAAAAATACACTAATAAAAAAAGACAAGAGCATGAATGACATGAATAAACAAAAGATCCAGAGTTACAGAATGTGTAATGGTTCATAGATTTTACTGGTGATTGAAATATTTAAAAGAACCACTCCAGACTAACTGTAGCTTCATGTTGACCACCGTCTTTGGGACGGGCCACTGCCGAGGTCAGGTCAGCATCAATCACTGAAGGGTGACCACACAGATCGGGTCCCGCTCTTTAGACCATCACAATGGGTCCACAAAAGGCTGTGGTCAACCTCTTCTGTCCTAAATGTGGGGGGTTGGGGTCAGACAGTCTGAATGACCACTGGTCAAAAGTGATCTCATCTTTATTGGTCTGCTGGATAATGGACAGTGGCCGGTGACGTTGGGGGTTGTGGGAACTGACTAAGCAGTTGAAGTGATGATGATCTGGATGGATTTATTGACAATGGGTGGAGTAACATATAATCTGTATTCTCGGAGGGCAAATATGTGGCTAAATGCATCACATATACCAACAGTAGAACCGTGACTATATGCAGACAGATTATCCAGCTAACCTCTCTGATGGTTTTCAGAACTGAGAACATTGAAGCTTTGTGCTGTGACTACATTTATTTATTTAAACCTAGAATCCATAATGTTGCCAATCGGTCTATGAACCATGATATTTTACCTTTCCAGTGTGTCGGCTCTGAGCAGAGCTTCTGAAACACCTGATAGACCCTTTGCTTCCTCTCTGGGGCATTTTGGTTCTTCCTTTTGGTGTTTATATTTTATGTTTAATCAAACTTATCATGTTTATCCCGGTGACAAAATTTCATAAAAGAAATTCTGTAACTCTCAAGTGAACTTGAGGCATAAAGAATACATTTATATCCTTAATTGAAAGTTTGATCTGAAAGAGACCACTGACTATGTATTACCATTGTTGCCTTTTTATGTACCGGTTAGTACATAACTACATTGGCTTTGCTTGAACGGCGCCTCCTAGGACTGTGGATCTTTTCCACACAGCAATTATTGAAAGCTGCGGTCTTTGACTTTGCATATTTGTCATTTTTGATGAACCATTGTAATTGCAGTCCTAAAAACACAAAAATTCTGGCAGATATTTTACAGTACAGTCTTGTGACGGACTAGGTTGCACCATTATGTCTTTTTCTTTGGCCCCTTCATTGTTCCCTTACCAGTGTATCTTGAGTTACTTTTATGCTGGAAGATTCATCCATGATCCATCTTTAGTTGTCTCATCCTAGATTTTACAGCAAATGACCGATTGTCCCTGGGATGTGGTAAAATCACCTTGTACCCTAAGCAGAAAACATCCACAAACCATAATTCTTCCGTCATGTGCTGGACAGTTGAGTTTTTCCGGTAATGATCATCATTTGTCTTTTTCCGAGCATGGTGGGCTGATCTGAGCTGCGAAATTGCTCAGTTTCAATCTCAGACCACAGCACTTTCTCCCATGCCTTTTCTTAATCATCTAGATATTAACCAGAAAACCTCAGCAGTTCCTGCCTATAAAAACAGTTAATCAAAAAGTTGACTCGCATTAATAAATGTATTTTTTTTGTCGCTCCTTTAGGAATGCAAAGCCCAGTATATGAATTTATTAAACATATTCAAATATATTTCAGCCTTTTGTTTTTTATAATTTTGATAATTTTGCTTAGAGATGACGAAAACCCACAATCCAACGTCATAAAACAAAATCATATTTTAAACAAAATGTCAAGCTTCTGAAAAGTATGTTCATTTCTATGCACTCAAAGCTTGGTTAGGTTCTGCTGTTGCTTGAATAAATGCATCAGGAGGCGATTTGCCTGTGGTACTGCTGAACTGTAAAGGAATCCCAGGTTGGCCTGATAATGGCCTGCAGGTCATCTTCATTGCTAGCAATCAGTTTTCATGTCGAAAATTCTGTTTTTTGCAAACTTGAAATTCCCTTTCTGTCACTACTTCCACACTCACGATCAACACCAGGAGCAGAAATCACATAGTCAACTTCAACCGCCTTTAAGTAATTATGTTTGGATGAAAGACGAGCGCGAAATAAGTAAAGAAATATATAGCGCCAACCCAGTAGATTGCTTTCTTCCCGAGCATGCTTCAGATTTTCCACCTCATTTCACATAATACATCTAAAGGAGGCCACTCCTTTAGATGTAATAGGATGCTGATAGATTGACCTTAATACAAATCTGGCCTTTACCTCAGATCCCATTGCTTCATAACCTCCATTATTTTGTCTTGTGTTTTTGAATTTGTTACAAGAGGAAGTGGGACAGCTGGTGCGTAGTTGCGAGGTCCAAAGTCTCCGTTCCTTTGTTTACCTCTGACAAATATGACAGAGTTTAAACCTAGATACTCACAAATGCTTTCCCTTGGTAAATAATGTCAAAGCATAAACCTATAATTAATACGTCCATACACAGCAGCAAAAAGCATCTACATCAAGGGGCCATATAGAGTTACTGGGCTCTATTACCGAACGTGCATATTGATGGTACTCTTCTCATTCAGGCAGCAAGCTAAAAATACAGGCTAAAGCTTCAGGTTCAGCAGGAGTTCAGCTCAGAAGTTCCCTCTGAGTGTTGCCTTTATCAAGAAGTTTAAATTTTCTTCACCGTTTGCTTTGATGCATCATCAGCTTATCTGTAGTCAGGCCTGTCACTGCAGATTGTTTGCTTCTCCGTATGAATTCTGTGCAAGTTTCCAAACTTTAAGAGAAAGTGAGGCACTCTGAAATATTTATACAGTGCACGCTGTTACCTCTGCATGAGCGGATGTTTCAAGATGAGATGCAGTTAATTTGAGCAGAAAATACATGGTCTATTAATATGTGTACATGATGAATTTTTTAATGCTCTGTTAACTTGCGTCTTGCACAGGGGGCAGGTGATGTAAGCCTAACAGAATGAATATGAGAGAAGAATGAAGGACCCTTATCTATATTAGCCAGTTTCTCATCTCTTTTTTTTTGTTGCTTTGACATTTAGCAGATAGGCTGTGTGTTTTGTGTAGTCTGAGCCCGAATCTGCTGGGCATTTCACTGGCAGAAGGCATTTGATTTGGCTAATGTAAAACACACCAGTTGAGCCAAGGGGCCTCCCCAGTGAGATTAGGATACCTCACATATGCCTCCTAATCCTCCTGATTTATAGCCAAGTTAAACCATTGTTCATTAACCAGCTTCTATCTTTTTTTTTTTTCTTTTTAACACTGTTGTTTATGAAAGTAATCCTAATTTGTTCACATGCATTACTGTAGATGTCTTATTTGAAACATCCCTTCTGGAAAAAAAATAAACCAAAGTGACTACCAAAAGGACTTTCTTAAATAGGAGAATAATTCATAAAGAGCAACTTAAATTCGTTTTTAGCTTTTTTTTTTTTTTTTGGTCTTTGACTGTACCATTCTACCAAATAAATCTGTTTTGGTCTAGACTATTTTTCTGTATTTCTAGCTGTATATGTCTAGAGTGATTGTCCTTCCAGAAAGCAAACCTCTACTGTAGTCTCGCATCTTTTTTGCAGCATTTACCAGTTTGTTTTTTTCCCCAGGACTATGCTATATTTAGTGTCACTGTTCTTCTCAGCCACTTCAATGTCCCTTGTGAAAAGAAGACTCCCTCTGTAATAAGGCTGCCTCCACAATTTTCAGTGAGTGTTCATAGGGATGTGCATCGTTTTATTCCTGCCACACGTTGCATTTTGCCTCTAGACAGGCAAAAAAAAAAAAAAAAAAAAAAAAAACAGTTTTGGTCCCATCTGACCCCAGTGACTTCTTTCACATTTGGTTCTTATGGAACCAAACGTTCAACAATGGCTTTTGCCACTGTTCCTCAAAATCCAAATGTCATAGATTCTGTGAAACCAAGTATACAATATGACCTCCTCCCTTTTGTGATCTATCTTGGGCGACCAGGACTTTTTTAGTTCGCTTATTTGTGTCAATATTTGCAAATCCACAACTCAAACTCTATTAAACGGTCTCTATTGTTGTTGCTCTGGCTAGTAGTGTGTAATCTCCCTTCAAGGAATTTTATGTCTTGTGACCTTTATCACCTGTTTTGTCTGACTGTCTGACTTTTTAGCCACTGCCTATAATACCGTTGATGAACTTGTAATGCCATTACTTATATCTTTTGATGCCCATCCAAATAGGCCAGCTCCTTCCATATCAAAGCAAATCCACTGCTGGTCTGGATGTTTACCAAACCCTCTGAATTATTTCCTATGGTTCCTCCTCTCGTTTAGTCATGGAGTGTATATCACTCGGTTTTAATGGTCTTTACAGATGAGCAAAAAAAAAATAAAATCCATGCCAAATGCATTAATGCAAGCCATTGAGCTGTGGACTGAAAAAGAAAATTGGAACAACTTTGAAAACATGTAAAAACAATTTTTAGTAATGACAAATAAATAAAAAATGAGAGTATAAAGAATAGAGGTGGTGTCTTTTCTACCATCTAAGAGACTTTATCAAATGCTAAACTTTTTGCGGTATGTTTTATACAAAAGGTCTACCTTTTAAATGTTTAAAGTGCTTTTGATTTGCTGTTTATACTTAAACCACATGTGTTTACAAGCTGTTATTATGCTGAGGAAAAACACAGTGTCTTTATGAAGAACAGTCTTCCAACATCTCATATTTTGGAACTCTTATTTTGTATGCAACTTTTTGACAAGAGGTAAACATTCAAAATACAAAATACATTAACAAATGTACAATGCAATAAAGCAAAGAATTTCAATTTAGGACAAAAAAAAACTGTTTCGATGTGAGCTAAATCCATTTGTCTTTTTCATTTCTAGCTTACAATATACTGTTACTTGCTTTCCTTTTTAACTTTGGCAAAACAAATCAATGCGAATGTTATGTTTTTGTTGGTTTTTTTACAACATTTATTATATGTTTTTTTTCAATCCATTAATGCTTTCTATTTTGACCCTTGTAAAGCTTCACAGACATTTTTTTTTTTATCTTCCTAATTCTTCCAGATTATCCCTTAACGATCTTTGTTGTACTTCCATCTCAATTTTTTTTCCCTTTTCCTTCCCCATCTCTCCTTTCCGCTGGAGCCTTTTGAAACTTAATCTAAGGTTCGGTTGTCATCTCCTTTTCTTGGTAACTTGTGCAGGCCACTCCCTCCTGTCTGGCAGCCCCCCACCTCTCCACCCAGCTGACCCATCTCGGTACTCCTCCAGACACTTACCTCAGCTCCCCCACTTGGGCTGATTAGCCCCCAGCTGATGGGATCAGCCTTCTTGTCTTATTATAGAGTTACTGTATTGTGGAAAGGAAAAGGCCTTTGAGATTACTGACCAGTTCATGTGAGGGCAGGAAACAAATAAAATAATCTTAAATATCTTCCATAGGAACAAATGGGTTTCATATTGACCCTGCAGGACACGCGAGTACTTATTGTATAGCAGTTGCTCTAGCTATGGTAAGATGATGTGCTTTTTTTTTTCTTTAGTTAACTGAAGCCACATAATATAATTGTCTGACAATCCAGAAAAAGCTACAATTCAATTTGCATCCTATGGGAGAAAATATTGTATTTTTTTTTTATTTATAATGTATATATTCATCATTATATTGTTAATATTGTGTGTTTGACTTTTCATGTTTCAACTTTATGTCATAGTAATTTTTTTTCTTGCCAAGTAATATATCAGGATGGGTCATATTAAAAAACCCAAGAATAAAGCAAAACAATTAATCAAGTCTTACAATTTGGAGTCTTAGTAATATCACATTTTATGTGATCTTTGCCAAAAGCAGAGAAAAGCCAGTAAGCTCATGTGAGTTTATTTTGTAAGCTTATTTTTTTTGTATCTCAGGACTTTAGTGAAACAGAACAAGAAGATCAAGTTGGATAAATGAAACGGCACAGTAAGGGCTACGCATTATGTGTCATTGTTTCAGTGCTGATACCGATGCAGCTGGGTGATGTTTGCTGAAGTATATTGTTCGAAAAGATTTCTTTCAGTAAATTGCTACTTGTTTGTGCTATAAAATGACACTGTGCCTGGAAATTACATAATATTGCCCCTTTAAATATCTTAAAACCCACTTTTTAGAGTTTAGTTCAATAGTTTTATTTTTCACTTGTCGCTTTCAGCTTGATTTCACTGCCAGTAAAGGATCTGATAAAAATAATTTGGGGGTAATCAGTTAATCTGCAATCAGAGCCAAACTACATTGAACTGCAGCTGAACAATTTTCAGCTGCATGTTTTTAATATAATTGTTTTTCTCTTTTTTTATATATACTTCATTCTTACTCCTGAAATTATCTTTTGCTCTCTTTAAGAATTTGGGTTTGTGTCTGCACATGTAGGTCTGTAGATTAAGGAAAGCATTCCAATTAAATAGTTGGAACACCTGACTGAAGCTGGGGAGAGAACACATTAAAAAGCAATGTACTCTCTCCCCTGAAGGAATTATGATCGGATGTACAGAGGAGGTTGTGGAAACACGGGAAAACCCCAGACTTTGTTCAGCAGGTCGAGCATCCTGAAGTTTTCCTCAGGGGATGTTGAGAACCAGCACACCTGGAATGACGGGACTGACATCAACATGGAAATTTGTAAAAACCCGAGTGCACAGGTTTTAAAAGCAGCCATGAAAACGATTCAGTCATTTAATCTCAACAACTCTACAAACTCTACATGTTGCTTGATTGCACACTGTTGGATGTGAATCTGGGCCAGATTGCTCTGCGTTCCTCAGGAAAATACTCCCGATGAATGACTCCCTGCAGATATTTTAAGTGCCTCGCTGTGACCATGAATCAAATTAGCAGGTTTGGAGTATCGTATTAGGAAAAATGTATTCATTCTGGGGAGCAATTATCTTCACATGTAACATGAAGTCATTTCACCAGCCTCTTAAAACACTAGATGTTTTTGTCATCTTGCTAAACAAACCGGATTGAAGTTGGCTCTCCATAAAAATTCTACACATGAGGACTTTGCTGGTTATAAAACATCTGCTTTGTTTTCATCAGCCATAGGATCTCATCAATCATGTGTCTTAAGCATGTTATTGGCTCATCCTGAGGGAAATTCCCAAAATTTAAATGAAGTGAAACAGTTTTTTTTTTTTTTTCAGGTGAATGGGGAAACCACTCCAGTACACTTATGCTTCCTTTTCCTGTCACCTCATTACATATTTTTACTTGTCTTGTTTGTAAACTACAAATACTCTAGTTTTTTCTGACTTATGTAAATTTAAAAAACAAAGCAAGTTGAATAGATTTTTTTTAAAAGAGCGCGGTTTATTTTCTTGTCCTTGAAAAGAATCAAAATTAAAGATGCACTGAGAACTTGACTGGTGACCCTCGCCAATGGCTAGTTGAAACCTCAAACATTTTTAATGGTTTTCAGTCAGTGAGATCACCATACCTAAAAGCTAACAGACGGCATAAAGCACTCTTCATGTGGAACTTGTTACTGCTGGAGGAAGAATCAAAGTTGGCCAATTCCAGTGCCAGTGCGATCTTTAAAGATGAAGTCAGAGGAAACACAGAAGGTGTTAAAAGCTTCTAGAAAGGAAAACCCAATCTATGAAGGCACGTTTGGTTGTTAATCTGACGAACTCCAGCGGACTCGATTATGGTGGGTTCTGGTCATTTCATCCTTTCTCTCTTTTGTCATTTCGTGCTTTTGCAGATGTCGCTTTATACTTGACTTTTTCAGATACAGAAAGAAGCTGTGACCTATAAGATGTCAACGTGATGGGACATTATTAATTTCATTATTCCACTTCAGCAGAAAACGTGCAAAATGCATTACAGCAAAGTTGCTTTGTTTCATCCTTTCAAACCTTCAATGTCCTGCAGCACACTTGATTTGGAAACAATAACTTCTCCGTGGAAAGCTTAGATCACTGTATCTTTAATATGCTTCTTACTATCCGTAAACCAAAGCTCCCTTTGTATATTCTCATCACAGGAATTTAAAGTGCATGTCTAAGATTTATTTTAAACTTCTTTGCTCCTTGGAATTGTTCATTTTTTGGTCACTGTGGGGACTCAGCCTATCCATCACCCCTGTCAGCGGACAAACTAAATCTTTGCATGAGCTACCACAGACACATCTGCAGAGAATAAGCCGTGAAATTGTGTGGGGCCATCGCCTCCTCACCAACTTCTCTCCTGCTGTCCTCTGGGGCTCCTCGTCAGTAGGACGGTGGCATCCAGCAGGCAGCCACCTCCTTCTGGTGAACTGGGTTGTTTTATATCCTGGCAAGTTAATATAAGTCAGAATATTTCCGTAACATGCCTTAAAAATCAATCACTAACAACTAAGGCTTTTAGTTATTATTGTTTGTATTTTCAGAGTTCAAATTTGATATAGGATAAGTAAAATACAACGGACAGGTGGATGGATGTGCATTATTCCTAATAGGGTGAAGGAAAAACTTAATCAGACAATGAGATGATGTAAAAATAGGGACAAAACCAAATATAAAATATGCTTTTCTTTATGAGATTATGTGTAGGAATGGATATCTAAAGCAAGTTAATCATTTGAGATTTCCACATGATTTCTCTTTTTAATGTTCGGCGGCGACAAACATAGAAATGTCAGCATTGGAACTAAACCATGGAGCAATAGGATAAGGTGACTAAGACTGATGAATCACATTCTTCTACATCACATGGATGGCTGGGTACCTGTGTGTCCATTTCCTAGGGAAGATGTAGCACCAGGATGCATTATGGGAAGAAGATGACCCAGTGGAGGAAATGTGACATTTTTTGACAATTTTCAGCTTGAAAACGTCGGGAGTTACTCTCCATGTGGATGTTGAAGATTGTTGCAGATTGTCTACTACAGCATTTAATGAAAACTGTATATCCTGATGGCTGTGGACTCTTTCAGGAGGATCATTTTGTCACCAAACAAAAATGTTTAAAGAACAGTTTGAAGAGCATGACAGCGACCCAATCGAGGATTTGTTGAATGTCTTTGACAAATAAGTGCAATCCATAGAAGCTTTGCCTCTTTGCTCACATGAGTAAAGGTGTTTTGGGTTTATTTTGTCCATTTGTCAAGTCTTCTGTCCATCCATTGTCTGTACCCGCTTGTTCTTAGATGCCAATGCTCTCGTTGCACTCATCTCCAGTAGTCGTTGCAAGAGAGGCAGGGTACACCCTGGACAGGTTTATTTTATCATTAGATTGATTTTTATACATATATATATGTTTTGGAGTTGCACAAGTTTCCTTTTCCTCCTTCGAGTCCTTAGATTTAGTCATTTTCCAGGAATCAATCATTCATTGTTTTGCTTTGAGACCCACTTGATTCCTATAGTGTGACAAGTTGTGGTTTTGTCTCATTTGTAATTTCCTCAAACATGTGCTGCTGCTGCTGCTCCTGCAGCTTTTTTTTTAAATTTTTTTACTACCAGTTTCTTGAAAATGTTACTGCATCTTGTAACAGACGATTGTTAACCTTTTGCCTAAAGGGTCAAACCTCATTAGGTTTTTATTACATGCCCTAATCCGTTTGATATCTTTCTGAAAGATGGAATCTGCCTTGTTCTCATCTTTGTCTCAGCTTGAGTTGTGGGCTGTTGTTAATAACCGATGTTTTTAATAGAGTGCTGTAATTGAATAATAACGGGTTATGAATTTGGCACATCTGGCCTGAGACTGCTCTGTTATCTGCTCAAAGATCCTGAGGCCAGAGTCAGCTATGATACACAGCCCAACTCTTCAAATCGGCTGGAGGGATAAGAAAGGAAATAAACAACTGGAAGGCATTTTTACTGCCTGTCCGTCTGTATGTGGGTCCAGGTGAGAGACGGGAAGCTAGAAACACTGGAATTGAGCAATCCTTCCTTCATGTCAAATCAGATTGAAACATTCTTGGCATTTCACGCAGCCTAGTCTGTATTAATTTGGAAGTGTAGGAAAAGCAATCTAGTTTTGCTGCGGGGAATGATGCAAACTTGACCCTAACCCGTTCAATGACTGGACTCCCCTGTGCCTCTGTATGGGGGTGTTATGAGAATACTTACACTTAAGCTTAACGTGGTTAGGCATTTTTATTATTCCTTCTTAAACAGTCTGTGTTTTAGCTGGAACCTGAGAGATCTCCAGGGCGCACGCCTCTTGTGCTTAGGGTGTCTCACCTCTCTAGGATTTGCCTCCCCCCCCCACCTCTCTCACCACCAGTTCTCTCTTTCATGCAGCACAGCGAGGTATGTGTGGTTTGGTAACAGGATCAAGACTCTGTGGCCAACCTAAACAATGGGGAAAACCTAAATCCAAGTTTACTGTCTGAACAGATAATTCAAATCCTGATTTCTCTCGAGTACCATTTGCTGTTTTTTTCCAGTCGGGGTGGACTACTATTACCAAAACTTTGTGGAGGGAGTTCCACTTGATAGCTTTAAGTATGCCGTAGTTTATGTCCTTTTCTTTCATCTTTTTGACGACCGTCTACTGAGAAATTGGGTTTAACTAGTTTGATTAACCTGGACAGTGGCGACATTACACTAAGAGATCAGATCGTATTTAAGTTTGGAAATGAAAATCAAATGTGAACAGTCAGTGTTTGTTTTGTCATCACATTAGGTTTTTCCAAAGCCAAGAGAACATAGTTTTTCATGGAGTTTGTTTAATTAAAGTTTATTTTCAAAGTAAAATTACCGCTGCTCGAATTTAAACAGAATGAAACTCAATTTTGATGCAAATTATGGACAGTATTTTGCCATCAACAACCAATGAGCAGAGCAGGGATTAAACTTGCTGGTAGGAAAGTCCCTTACAGGTCACTGTTGTCATTTTTGTTCAAGAAATTACACTAACAAGTCATTGTCATGCAGCCTTTTATGAGCTATAATTATCAAAATGTACTAATGTTTTAGAAATACTATGTTTACAAAATGTTTTGTGGACAGATAGTTCCTGTGATTTAGTCGTTTTGACAGGATGGCAGAGTGTCAGTGTCTAAAGTGTCATAAAGTGTAGATATTTTATCAACTACAATTTTACTTTTATTTTATTGGCTTTGTAAATAGGGCCCCACAAGTCTAATCATTTATGCTAAATCGGCACTCCCCATTCATTGAATAAAAGTTCCGGTTATAAAGAAATTGTTTAACGATAAACGATTGAAGCTTTTTCTCTTTCTGAATGCTCCAACCTTGTGAAATGAAATGTTGTAGAAGCATACTATGGACCAGTGTTGTATAGTAACAAAGTAAAAACACTTCACTACTTAAGTATATTTTGGAGTACTTCATACTTTCCTCAAGTATGAAAATTTTTTGATAACTTTCACTTTCACTTCACTATATTTCCGAACTTAATTGCATACTTTTACTCCGATACATTTTCAATGTGTGGTTTAGTTACTCGTTACAAAAAAGCGCGAGAGAGAAACGCTAGTGCTTTGACCCCACCTACCGATTGACTGCAACAAAGTCGGTAGCCTACTTGCCTGGGCTTGTTCATCACCACCAATAGGATACACCTGTTTCGCTTCTCCCATTAAACACAAAGCAAGTCTCGCAATCAGCAGCAGCCACATGGAGGAGGAGACGAAGACCCCAACAACGTTTTACTTTTACGTCGGACACGGCTCCAGGGGAACCACCAGCTGGTGATGAGAGCCCATGGGCTTATTTGAACACAATATACTCTTTCGTGGGTGTTAAAGATTCGTCGTACCGCATGAAGTGTATGTTATGCCTCCCCAAAGATGTGGAAATTTTATCTTACAAAAACTCCCCGTCCAACTTGAAGAAACGCATCCGAGGTAACTTCTCATGAAATGGTTATAATCCTCGTGTTTCAGTAACTATAGCTTGGTCAATAGGCACTATTGTGAAATCTTGAGCATAACGTTGCCTGTATAAATGAACTTTGTTTGGCATTGTTTCAGTTCCACACGTGGTGCATTTAGCTTAGGCCTAATGTTGACTGTAGCAGGCTACCTAGACTCCTCTGTTCAAGGGGGGACGGAAGCCATAGTGATATTGTATTTAGTGCTTAAAAGTTTTAGAATATCTTAACTTGACCTTTGCAAGGCCAATTATCTACTTCACACCAATAGTTTGTGAAGTAGAGTAATGGTAACGGCTTTTTTTCTTCATGTTGGCCGCATTTTCTGTACTGACTATTTATTTTTCTCATTTTCAGCACTGACCTTACTTGAAGGGAAAACTTAAGGCTTACAAAAACTTTGTATTTTCTGTCCTGGAGGGGATACTAAGAAGCTGGTTCAGTTGTAAAGCAGGTTAAGTTAACCTTGTGGTTTAGGTAAAGCACCTAATTTTCTTAAATAAATGATGCCTGCAGTTATATCAATTAGCAGGTTTAATTTTGCCTGCACTTGGTTGTGTACATTATTTTAAATGTATTTGACAAGTTTACCAAAATATAAAAAATGTCATTCAAACTTCATTTGCTTGTTCTACTTTTTACTTATACTTTTCATTTCATTACTTGAGTACATCCGTTTTTACAGTAATTTCCATACTTAAGTACAAGACGTTTCAGATACTTTAAGACTTTAACTCAAGTAACATTTCAGTCAGTGACTTGAACTTTTACCAAAGTCATATTTTGGAGAGGTACCTATACTTTTACTTGACTCTGAGATTTCAGTACTTTATACAACACTGCTATGGACTGTCCTGTGGATTAAATGGTATTTTACAAAGTTTTAACAGCATGGGTGCAAACAAGTGTGGAACACCTTATTACAAACATCATATATATATATATATATATATATATATATAGATATATATATATATATATATATATATATT
>NW_015113917.1:70384-74412 GCF_001443285.1 Poecilia latipinna | reverse complement strand
TATTTTTTTTTTTATTTTTTTTTTTTTTTTTTTTTTTTCCAGTGTTCTTATTTGAAGCTTTAACTATTCAGTGTGATACTGCTAAAAGACAAATTCATTGTAATTATTTTTTGGAGTCTGCTTCCATTAATGATACTTGTAAACTTAAATAAGCAGCAAAACCACATTAGAGAACAATTTTTAGAACATGAAAGTCTTTTGACCTTTGCTGTTTAAATTGTTTGAAATGAAACATGAGTTCATGTAAAAGTGGAAGAAATTTGACGCAAAGGTTTGCAGTTTTTCCACTTTAAGCAGGAGACGTTTTGACGTACTCCACTGCAAACTTGAACCAATTAGTGTTTCAGATTTAAAACTCAAGACTACCTCTGTAAAGTGTTGGCTTACTTATTGGTTCTAATATTAGAAACTAAATGTAAAGGTTTTCCTATCAAAATCTATAAACAATGAGCACCCAACCTCCTCTCCACACCTTTCATGGGTTAATGCCTTTAACCTGGAAAGGTCCACAAATTTGTCACAGTTGGTCTTTTCATTGTTGTCTTTTCCCTCCTGCCCCCATCTTCCCCGGCATTGCACGCTGCAGCTAAAGTAACTGCACTCTTCTTGTTGCTACAGTCCTGTCTGCACCTGTCAGTTAAATTCCCAGGGATGTCAAAGTCTCCCTCATCAAAGCCCTGCCCTTTCCCTGCACCTCATGCATCATTCTGCTGCCCTTTCTCCCACCTCCACCACTGAGCCTTCACACCTTCCCGCTCTCTGACTCGGGGAATCGTCAGGCCTATGATGTGTGAGCCTGAAGGTTTTTTGGAGCTTGCCAGTTTTGTCAGTGCTTTATTCTTATAGATTCTCAGCGGTCCCTTTTTTTTAGTCCGGTGTTGTTTTTCTTTCGTGCTGCTCTGTGGGCTTGTTGTAAAACTTCCATTGCATGCCACAGATTTCTTTTTTTTTTTTTGTTGCAAAACGACACACACCATAAAAGAATTTTCCTTTTATTGGTAAGTGAACCATGGTCACTGTGTCGATGCCTTTAAGAAACCTGGCACCCACTGAGATAAACAACAGAGACCAAGATCCAGAGAGAAGAAATGAAGCATTCACTGCATGTTTCCATGTGTGATTTCCACCGCAGCTCTCATAAACTTGGCACCGAGTGGATTTTGTGTACAGCTTACAGTGAAAAATCCTGAAAATAAGCTTTCTTGTTCTGCAGCTTTGATATGCAAAGGATCCACCGTTTGGTTTCTTTTGAACTAAATTTAGCATGTATTCACTTGTACCCCGCAGTGCACTTGATGCTCATTGCTAACCCTAAAAATGCAAACCAGAAAACCACTTGTGTTACGTCTGCTGTTTTTAAGCAGCAGTCTGGAAATGTGATCGGCAGCAAAGTAAACATGAACTTAAAGTGGTGTCTGGTTGCTTTCTGCTTGATTTCATTTCATGTATGGTGGCACAATGAAACCGTCTGCCTACATGAGCTTGAATGTAGATAATATTTCACTGTGGATGCTCATACAAGTCAGTTTGTTGGTCAAATGAAAAGATAACTGGATTTTAACCATGTATGCAACAACAGGCTTTCATTGTGTTTTGTTACCTCACTAGAAAATATCACCCCTGCATATATACCAAAACAAATCACTATTTCTCTCTTTTTTATAAGACTGGGTTGACATAGAGGATATGCTCTCCTGCTTCCAGTTTAAGGGTTTTGGGAACCTTTCCTGCTAAAAGATAAAGGCACACTCTCATTTGACTTAAGTTTTCAGCTTTTGCCACCAGAATTAGAAAAACGTATAAATCTGTTTAATATTCATTCTTTCCTTTGATATCGGAGCGCTCAGCTTTTTTCCTGGAAACTAAAAATATACATTTCATATTTTATGAATCCGCTCCCTATGGTTACCTTTCCCGATCTGCTGATTCGGCGCTGTTGCGAAAACATTTTTTTGCCCTAAAGATTAATAAGCCAATAAGATTGCTAATGAACCTCCTTCATACCTATATGCACACATAATAACTTGAGGGAGCCAATCCACGTTAGTACACACGTAAATATTCCCAACACTCTGAAATCAAACATTTATCTGAATATCTGATGCTTTCAGGGAAGTTTCTTCTAGTTTCCTCAAAGGAATTACTTTCTGTGTTAAAACAGTACAAAATAAACACTTTGCTCTTCAGTAGTCTTTCACATAACAGCAACATTTGCTCCTCGGTGTCTGCTGACCCTGGCTGCCAAGTGCAGATAGTGATGGAGGGGACTCAGGCAAACAGCCCAAGGCTACAAGACTAACGAGTGATAGCTGCTGGAGTTGGCATGCGGCTGACGAGCTGCAGCGATGCCCACCTGGCTGGCCTTGGCTCCTGCTCCGGGTGAGGAAGAGATAAGCCCTGAGAGACGGCCTTTATCCTCTTCAGAGCCCTCGGGGGGGGCCCGAGAGCTCCAAGGCTCCCTGGAAAGGAGGCAGAAGGTTTTATCAGCCTGATAAGCTCGCACAGGAACCACAACTGTAGAGGAAGAGAGAAGGTCAGTGTGATTAGGGGGTCCGTGTTTGGTCTTGTTTATCCGAAATGGTACAACTATTGAAGCTTTTGCTAGGTAGAATGATAAGGGACATTATTTTTATGGGACATTCTGCTAAAGTGAAATAAAAAATAAATAAATAAAAATCACTTTTTACTTTAATCACTTTTTAAATTGTAAAGAAGTCACTCAAGAGTGTTTTTATATCAATGGCAAATTGTAAAACATAAAACAAAAGGCTACTTGTAGGAAATGGAACTTCCCAGTCTAGTGTTATAATCAACATAAGAGAAGAAGAGGAGTGTCTTCTACAAATGGTTAAATTGTTTTCCTTTGTATTAATAATCCAAGTGAATCCTATTTCACTCCTTGTCTTTTTAACTTAGCCTTAAACCTAAATTTTGCTTAAAGCCGCTTGATTGTGTGATTTTAGAGGAAAAAGAAGTGGTATTACTATCCGACCTTACAAACGAAGAATTTCCAGGAACATTCCTCAAAGAAAACTTGGTGTCGCCAACAAAAAACTGACGTATAAAATGTAGTTAACATCATTACAAATAGTCAACGTGTTTAACGTAGTGGCCGTCTGGTAAAAACACAGTGCTTTCACAATAGCAGGTGTAGCATTAATAACTATATGTGTAATAAAAAAGTCAATTTTCTTTTTAGTAGCTCAGTTCAAATTGTGAAACAGATTTATAGAAACAGACATATATTATAGCCTTCATTGTTGGTGTTCTTGATGAACATGGCT
Organism: Poecilia latipinna; assembly: GCF_001443285.1. Lineage (NCBI taxonomy): Eukaryota > Metazoa > Chordata > Actinopteri > Cyprinodontiformes > Poeciliidae > Poecilia > Poecilia latipinna. Next base: position 71,128 of record NW_015113917.1, on the reverse strand, counting down.
CATAGCGAGTGAAGACGCTGCAGGCAGAAGTGTGAACTGCTGGAGAAGTAAACCAGAGTCTCCGTAAAACAATATGAACAGGCTGAAGCATGAAGTGCTGCAAGAATCCCTGACAGATGACCGCGCTTACTTTGGACTTTATCAAATACAGTGAACCAACACCAGCAAATGACACAGCTAGATGATGGTGAAAACTTTATACTGGACCTAGAACAAAGTGGATTAGACTTCTTTTTTTAATGGAATGCACATTTTCTTTCATATGAAAAGAGGAGTCTTTAATGAACAACAGCCCACTCTTTTTACTTCTTATCCCAGGTAAGATTGCTTGTGATGTCATATCCTATTAAAACAAGAAATTTGATTGCTGGAAATGTGAATGTGAAGTGCTTTGGGGTCCTATGGACTTGACAAAACGCTGTACAAGTGCAGAAGGCTTACGTAGCATGGTCTGTGGAAAAAGAAAGCACTTTATGCACTTTCTTACTTCAACTCAATTCCCATTAATATGCTGCTGCTGTCTTTGAATCACCTTACTTAAGTCAGCGGTCTTGCCCATGGACGATAACATGGCCATAATTTTTATATTTTACTGGTCTTAGATAACGATTTTTTTTTTTTTTTTACAGTTTTGGGATTTCTTGTGCTGAAAGCCATGACCATCAAAAAAAAAAAAAAAAAAAAAAAAAAAAAAAAAAAAAGTTTTTTAAAAAAAAAAAAAAAAAAAAAAAAGGTAATTTCTGA
>NW_015113917.1:58969-67468 GCF_001443285.1 Poecilia latipinna | reverse complement strand
TCAGAAATTACCTTTTTTTTTTTTTTTTTTTTTTTTAAAAAACTTTTTTATTTTTTTTTTTTTTTTTAAGTTTTGGTTTTTTTTGGTTGAGAAACAATAACCAACAAAAAAAAAAAAAAAAAAAAAAAAATTAGAAAAGGCTTTTACAAAAGCAAAATATGACAAAAATGTGTAATTCTGAAGTGATGTTCTTAGAAGAGAGAGCTGAGTCAAAAAGCGAAGCTCTCGATTTACCGGTCGATCTACATCCCTACCCTCATCTATGGTCATGAGCTTTGGGTCATGACTGAAAGAACGAGGTCCCGGATACAAGCGGCCGAAATGGGTTTCCTCCGCAGGGTGGCTGGGCTCTCCCTTAGAGATAGGGTGAGAAGCTCGGTCATCCGGGAGGGACTCAGAGTAGAGCCACTGCTCCTCCACGTCGAGAGGAGCCAGTTGAGGTGGCTCGGGCATCTGGTCAGGATGCCTCCTGGACGCCTCCCTGGTGAGGTGTTCCGGGCACGTCCCACCGGGAGGAGGCCCCGAGGAAGACCCAGGACCCGGTGGGGGGACTATGTCCCTCGGCTGGCCTGGGAACGCCTTGGGGTTCCCCCGGAGGAGCTGGAAGAAGTGGCTGGGGAGAGTGAAGTCTGGGCCGCCCTTCTGAAGCTGCTGCCCCCGCGACCCGATCCCGGATAAGCGGAAGAAGATGGATGGATGATGGATGGATGGATGGATGTTCTTATTCATAGTTAATCAAATACGTGTATAAATGTTAAATCTGTCACTTCATTTCAACTGTGTAGTTCCTTTCCTTCCTCGTGATTTTAACATCCGTCTAAATCTATTTTATGGGCTATGTCAGACTTAATCAGAAACAAAACAAAACCTGAGTATATAATTAATTTTGAGTGGCTTATTTCCAATCCCACTTGCATTCTTTGCTTTTTAAAATGCCTAAAAAAAAAAAAAACTATGAACATTACTTGAATAAATGACTAAAGATTTCAGGATATGTTTGATGCGACTACCAGAGCAGGCATAAATGTGTCCATCATTCCTGGGAAGAGCCAAACCATCACATAGTTGAGGGTTTCCCTCAAGTGATTGAGAGTGATATTTTTTTTTTTTTGTCTGCAGTTGTTGTGGATACTTTCAGACTAGGTATTTCCCACAGTACACGAGCACCATTAAACTCATTGCAGTTGATATTGAGGTATGTCTGTATTTTCGTCATGAAATAGATATAGTAAATAGAGCTGACATTAAAATCCAGGCCAGGCCACTAATGCATACCCACAGACCCGAGCACATATGTTTGCCTGTGATAAATCATCATCGAAAAGCTTGTCATGGTGTTAGCATCGCTTTCAGAAAGCATTTATCCCCTTTTACTGCTAGAATTAAAGTCAGAATCCTTTGACGTTGTGCCAGACAAGTGAAACCAAAAAAAAAAAAAAATTGCGATATTAGCGTCCAGAAACAGATGTGGAATAAAAGTCGAACACGTGGATCGTCCCATGAGCGAAGATAGATGAGAAATGTGTTTATTCCTTGTGTGCGAAATCTAGAAAGTAATCAAATTTTTAGTTTTTACAGAACTTAAAAGTACATGGGGGTGAGTGGGGCGGGGGGGTGCAGGCCAAAATCTATCACTTTTTCTGATAAATTTATTGAAATTAAAGAAAAAATATATATATTTTTCAGTGTTTTACCTGCCAGTTGTCAATCAGATTGGATCAAGGAAGCTTGACAGATATCAATCTCTAGCGGCTTGACTGTTTCTACTCTCGGGCATAGAGTAGAAACGGAGACAAAAAGAAGAGTGGACTAAAAGAGAAGTTAAATCATAAGACCCACCGCCAAGCCAAGGGTATTTTCCATCTTATGTTCCTGAAGGAAGACACTACAAATTTATTAATTACAGATCAGCCCCTTGAGCGAAGTTTCCAGTCTAGGAATTCTGCTGTGGATTTCCCTTTTATCCTCATAAGCCAAAACTGGAAATAATTCTCTCAGGTCCTAAACCTTTTTTCTTTTTCTTTTTTTTTTCTTTTTTTTTTTGCAGCTTGCTTTCTCTGTACTAAATTTATCTTAACATTCTGAATACTTAGTTGTTCAGACATGTTGCCATTTCACAATAATGAAGATTTTTTTTTTTTCCAAAATGTTTTGTCATGATTAAATAGCACTCAGTAAAAATGATTGATCTTTTTGTGCAGATTTTTTATTTTTTTTTTTTTATAAATAACTTTGTACAATGATTTGCATTGTTTCTGTACTGGAAATATCGTATTAAGGGACATGGAATAAGAGTCTCTTGACCATTTTCACTCCAGAATAATTCTAACATGAATACTAACCAAAGCTGTGGGATGTCTCTTTATATTTATTTGAAACCCCTTTTGAGAAATATTTTGTTTTGTGTGTGTGTTTTCTGATTCTGGCTTGATTCTGAGACCTGAGAGAAGAAACTCTATCTCTGTGAGCATCATCATATCAACTATTGGCAGTTGTTTCCTCAGCGACTCTGATCCAATAATTCAGTTTGTTTTGCAAAATCCATAATATAGATCTGGTACGAAGAGATCCAAGTAGTATACACAGAGTGCTGAATTGCGTAAATCCTCCCATCCTAATTCTTGACATTCATATTGTCATTTGTCTTGTTAGTAGTGCCCATTCTCGCTTTCTCAGTTTGTCATCAGGGTAGCTCTTCTTATTGCTTAGCTTTATTTAAAATCAAACAAAATCCTGGTATTTGCACAAGAAACACACATATGTGTTGTCGTTCCAGCAGCCGTGCCTGGCTGCCTCAAACAAAACTGGAATGCATCTGATGTACTCGTTGAGCTGCAGAGAAAAAAACATTACTTTGCATTTTTTTCAGTCGGATGAGGTTTGCCATGGGAACAGAAGTATTCAGATCTTATTTACAGAGCTGACATGAGTTGTGGGGTAAATTTATCTTAACTTGATCTGAGTAGATGTTTTTGGCTCTTTCAACTGTTTTTTTGTACTTTTGCTGTTCTTTGCTTGATCTTGAAACTTATTAAACTAGCTTTTCCAGAGTCGGGGCTTCTTTGCCAAACAGTCAAACGTTTGGTCACAGTCTGTGCTTTTATTACACTATACCTTTCCTCCAATATTTGTTGATTTCAAGAGGAAACTCAATCATATAAGGTGACCTTTTCACATGAACTCTACAGGTTTTTTCTTTTTTCTTTTTTTTCTTCAAAATCTCCACATACCATTCTACCTCAAATGCCATGCCATTTGGAACCATCTGAGGATCTGCTGTCTGTTCTCGGGTCTGGCTTAGTCATCAGAGGATGAGTATGAAAGCCTGATTGTAACCTAAGAATGCAGCTAAGTGAAGGTTTATGACAAGCAGCAGGATGATGAATGGAGTGACATCCTGGGTAGAGGATAAATAGTCTGGCTGTAGATGTTCAAACTTGGGGAACTGGTGTAGCCTGAGGAACCCTAAAAATCTTTTTTATTTATTTATTTTTTATTTCTGATTTGTGAGACAGAACTCGACTCACCTCTGAAGCTGGTTTAAGCCTCTCAGCTGAATAAAGAAATAGAATCAGTGATTTATCCTAAGGACAAATAGGGGGTAAACATTTTTTTATTTGTCTTTACGCTTAAAACAGAAAAGTGATGGGAACATTAAGCTCCTTAGTTTTTCAAGGAGTGTCACAATCATTCTTTTCCATTAGTTTTTCTGACTCGTTAAAAGATCATTCAAAAGGGATTTTGAATACATTTTTCCTTAAGATTTAAATTTGCCAGAAAATGAAATGACTGACTATTATTTTATTTTTTTCCTTTACTGGCTCCTGCAAAGTCAGTTAATCTATTTATTGTCTTCTGGCAATCACTTATAATTTTATCAATAAAGTCTGACAAATAGTTACAATTTCCATGGCGTTGCAAACCAAATCCCTTGAAGGTGATTTCGCACTAATATAAACACGCTTTTGAATTTTCTTGCACACCGTTTCTGCGAGTGTTGACCCAATATTTGACGTTATGATTGGATTGAATTCACGATGTATGCTTCTGTATATAATTTGTGTCTCGTAAAAGTGCCTTCCGATGACATTTGCTGTAAGCTGACGCTGTAAAATAAACCAAATTGAACTCGACTCATTAAAGGGTTACGCAAAAATTGTTTTTTTGTTTTACCACTTTTTCTTAAACAACGGAATCGGAAATTAACCACAGATGTTCAGTGACGGTGTTTATTTTGCGATTAGAAACAGATGGCTAGCGGTGGTCAAAGATTACGTACACACACATACAGTAAATAATTTCCGCGCAGATCCATAATGACAGTTCAAAAGAGAGGTGAACAGGAGTTAATGGAGATGGATCGTGTGGGTGTCCCCTCCCGTGGCTGCTCGTCGTCGTTGACGCTTCCCAGATTCTGTTCCGCTTCTTCATGTCTAAATCACGCTTGAAACACGGAGAGCTTCTGTCGCTGTGGCAGATCTCCCTCTACTGATGCAAACTCCCACGCAAGCTCCTCCAGTCTGTGGCTGGTTTGCATTATATCCTCCTTACAGCGTCTTAAAGCAGAATGAGATCTTTCAATCTGTGCATCAGTTGACTGCCCTGTATCAAAGCCTCAGTATATTCTAAGCCAAATAGCAGTTAGGTCATTTCCCCCCACCCTCCTCCCCTTCTCTTATGTTTCCATAAATGGGGTCTTTCTGCTGGGTGGCCCTGTTGTAATGCCGTTGGATCATTGATTCGGTTACAGTGTAGATTTTAGTGGAGCCGGTGATATACAGCCTACGGTTTTTCAACGAGAAAAGTCACGGTCGTGTCTCCAAGAAGCTATTTGGTCGCACGCTCACCTACTCGCATAGACTCTATTTAACTCAGAAGTCAAATAATAACGAACATGGATGAATTCAGGGGAAGAAAAGAGAATTTAATGCTCCATACTGCTAACATGAGCCATTATGTTTAAGTGTCTTTTTTTTTTTATTTGTCCCTTTGGAGACTTTTCAGTAATCTGCTACACAGCGCAGCGTCTGGGCAGAGGACAATGATTATTACAGATACTATATGGAATCCGATTTAATCTATTTGTGTGTTACAAAAAAAAAAAATCACTTATTTCATATTTTGTCCTGGAAAATCAATTTATTTCATTGTGGTGTGATTGAAAGCTTGATCTGATATTCAAAATTCATAGACCCTCTGGGATATATATTTTTTTTCTTTTTTTCGTCTGTCAGAGTAGGTTGTAATGTGACGGCACCTTCCTATAATGTTTGACATATGTGTTCTCCTTTCTGATGTGTGGTAAAGGTTTTATTTTCCTGTTTTAGGGGAGAAGAAAAGAATAAAATTGAACTTTTTTTCTCCCCCTACCCATCTGCCCAGTTCTCAGATTCCTTCCCAAATACCTCTGGATTTTATTTTCCCATCTGACTTTAATAGCTGGAGAACATAAAGAAAAGCTACGAGCTTTCTGGTGAATTCCAAGTGGAATGTGAACTTCTCTGTTAGCATTTTATTTTGTGTGTGTGTGTGTGTGTGTGTGTGTGTGTGTGTGTGTGTGTGTGTGTGTGTGTGTGGGTGGGTGTGTGTGTGTGTGTGTGTGTGTGTGTGTGACCCACAGTGCCAGTTGGTAAGAATAAACTCCTGCCTCTACCGTTTATGAATGTGTGTTTCTTTGTTTGGCAGAGTCAAGCTCTTTAATTATTATTATTATTATTTTTTAAGTGTCCACACAACTTCAAACTGGCAAATTGGTAATCTGCTAATTTTGAGCAGAATAATTTTCAGTTTTGAAGGGTTTCTTGGAAGCTGGAATGCTGGCAGATGAAATGTCTTTAAAAGCCTAGGTATTACTGGTTGAATGAATTAGGAGCCTCCTTACTGTCTACCTGGGGGCCTGTATCGGGATTTTCCTTCCCTTCACCGTCAAGGATCCCCTACATGAAAAATGTGCAGAGAGCTAAATGAACTGTGAGGTATTGGCTTTGAGGCAGATCTTCTTCTGAACTGATGTGGTGTGACTCTTAAGCTCATTATGGAAGGGTCTTGAGTTCTTTCCCACCTGTTGTCTTCAGAGTCTGCATCAGACCTTCAGCAACTTTTGAAAAACAAAGAATGAATAACCAATGCTCAAGAATTCAAGGGCATTGTTCTCATCAGAGATAAGCGGGTCAGGTGTTTCCTGGCCAGTACGGATTTCTGTTTTTCTTCTTGGTCTGATCTGCCGGTCCTGATGGTGACTAATCCTGGGGGCTCCGTACTCGACTTTCACTGCCATCAAACGTTATGAAATGATTAAGCGACTGCTGTTTGCTTCACAACTGAAAGACTGGGGATCACACTTACCTGCTGAAACTGCTGAAGAATTGCAGACTTCAGGATTATTCAAACCGACTCAAGCCAACTGAGCTCATCAAACTCTTGTGGAAATTCTCATGAGGGTTCAAAGGCGCAAACATCCCAGCAACTAGAGGTAATCTAGGATATTCTCAGAATTTGGACAGGTCATATTTCTGCTTTACTCCCACATGGAATGAATGATTAAGACATTTGTTTTATTCCACAAGTGAATATGATTTGCATAGTGTTTATTCTTTGTACAGTCATAATGATAGTTAGAGACATTTATTTAAGGTTATGTCATTTTTGGGGGGTTTTAGAATGACTGTCAATGTTAGTTGTGGACAAAAAAATGTTATTGTTTCTATCTTAACACACAACAATATAATATTTGAGAAGGATTGTGTAAGTAAACATTAAATACTGTAAATATTTCAATAAGAAATGTCAATTTATTAAAGTCCCATCACCTTTATGTATAATATGTGAATTTAGATTTTTATTTTGTTTTTTTCCAACAAGGCCCTCCTTCATGTAGTTTTTTCACCTGCTTTACTGCCTTTTATTACTGCATTATTTAATGGAAATTAGTTGGTATTACATGACATTTGGGTTTATAATGTTGTACAGTTGCACATAAAGTGACACAAAAACAAAAAGGTCTGCTCCCAGCTGATACCATATTCCAGCCTCTCTTATTTATATATATATATATATATATATATATATATAGCCGTCAGCAGCGTTTGCTTCAGCTGGGGTGTATGATCAGTTCACTCTGCCTGACTGCATCCAGATATGCCTCAAAAAATTAGACAAGTTTGTGTTTGACTGCAGCGGAGGTCAGGTCGGTTCCCATCACGCTTTCGCTGGCTCCAGTTTTCGCCCCACCTCACACTGACAGACGTTTCTCCCAGCTCACCCTGCTGACTGGATACTGACGCACGTTTTCCCCAAGTGGGAATCGGATGTAAAATTGGGCCAAAGCTTGTATAGCATGTCCCCAGTTTAATTTTGATTTATTTTTGCTGCAGCAGATTTTTGTCCTCTTTGGAATAAACAACAAAAATCTGCTGCTGTTAGATAGAGGTAGTAGGTCTGAATGTAGCAGAAAATAAAGTAACAACATGAGACATTCCCCGTGGTATATCACAGCATATGTCACTGAATTTACTCAGAATCATAAGCTAAATAATAATAATAATAATAATAATAATAATATTGAACGAATTGCTAGTTCAAAAATTCTAGGTTTTGGTGAATAACATCTGATTCTCATTATAAAAACCTGTCCAAGTCTGATCTTTTTCTGGCTGGTTGGTGGATTTGTAGTCTTTATCCCACTCTTATGGTTTTCTGCTCAATGTTTAAGATTAGGCAATATTCTGGATGGTGTACAATTTTCAACCACTAAAAGCCTGAAAACACATGTTTTCTAGCATTATTGACACCTTGAATGTGTTTAAACATACGTGGATAGATGTGATGGTATAAACCATTTTTTTTTAAGTAGGAGCTAAAAATTAAATAGAAAAATAAGCAACAGCATATTGTGTTCTGTTTGACTCCATTTAGAAACGAAAACCTGATTTTATGCGGTGATTACATTTTAGCTTTTGTAGTTCTCGGTGAGAAATCAAATGTGAAGCCCTCATTTCAGCTAGTCTATGTTATTTAATATAAAACTTGGTCACAGAGAATATCCTTGACACACATTTTCCAGTGTTGTCATGACATAAACAGCCATGTTGTCCTCTTCAAAGCAAGCCTGTTTGTCTGCAGATGTATGTAACCTTGGTTACAGTTAATGCTAAAATATATACGTGTACATGCTAAATACTGTGGACCAGAATCGGAGGGATTTAAACGGCTGGAGCTTGACTTTTGAATGTTAGCAAAAGCAGTTCAACAAAGACCCCAACAGAACCCTAAAGGTAAAATATGGTATCCGGCACCAAGATGCTGGCAGCAGATCCTATAAGTCTGGGGCCTCTGTGCTTCACGCAGATCCATGCTCAGATGCTCGTATTCCTATTGTTGGTATTAAAAGCATAGGGCTATGCAGCCCTATAGACAACAACCTGCAATGCATGGTATATTCTGTCACCTTTTAGTCAGAATTAGATTGAATTCTTTCAGTCATTGTCCTCAAATGTTGGG
>NW_015113917.1:50871-54566 GCF_001443285.1 Poecilia latipinna | reverse complement strand
CGGCACACTAGTGTGCCGCGGAACAGTGGTTGAAAAACACTGAGTTAGACTATGTGGATTAGTCTTTTTTTTCAACATCCGTATCATTAAGGGCTGGTCGCTATTGATCATCTTGCTAAAACAGTGTAGTTCTGGACTTGTGAGGTTTTCTTGCTTTTACCAAATCAGCTTGGAGAACAAAATGCTTACTTGCTACTTAATGCATCGTCTTACTCATCCCACAATAATCTGTGTAAAATGCTGTAAAATCACTGGTTTTCCATTCTTATATCAAATCTTCAGCATTGGTACAAAAGATCAAGGGACTCTTTTGTCTGTGTAATTGTATTTTGCCATTCCACATGTGTGAAGATGCTGCAAGTTAATGCTCTGTGTCATCCTCTTGTAAAATTAGGCACCGGCCAATAGGTACAACTCGAGAGATATGAGTTTTCCAGTATAATTTGATTTGAAATGATAATACAAAAATTAACAATTAGATTTAGGAAGAACAAAACATTGTCAAATTCTGGCAGAGTACTTTTACATCTGATTAGGTTGTTAATAAATGCATTATTTATTAGAATATACTGATAGCTGAAGCCTTAAACCACCTCTGACCTCAACCAAAAAGAACACTAAAATTTAAAAACACTTCTTTTGTATAAGAAAAGCACAGCATAGTCACCTAAATAAATTTAGTCATGCTGTTTATTTCCAGTAGACTTTTTATGATAAGCCCTAAAAGTAGAAGTACTGGTACACTTGAAGGCGAAATCCTGTATGTAATATTTTTTTGTCAAGAATTACAGCAAGCATGCTTCTAGATTTCTGTGTTTTTCTCTTGACTCCAGCTTTGTAATGTATCCTGTTATCTGGAAGTCCTCTCGCCATAAAACATCATTATGTCTCTTCCGCAGTTTCGCAGACTTTTCCACGAGAGGTGCACTGATTAATGACCATTCAGTGCTCAAGCTAAGGCATACAAAAGCAAAGGATAGATTTCAACATGACACACAGAAACGCAAAGAGTCAGGACTGGGTGACTGCGTGCAAACTCAGAAGAATTTACACGCTGTCTTGTTAAGCCCTTATTTCATCAGTGTTTGACCTGCAGTTACTCATTAGCCCCTTTGAACTTGTTTTCTTGAAGCTTTCTGTTGTCCCTGGAGTTTGTTATGCCCCCATCATCATCTTCACCACAAGACAAACACTTCTAGCGTTGCTATGCTCTGGGAAAGGGAAACAACTCTCTGGACAGGAACAAAGAACTGGCATGAGGTCTTCTTGACAAGAGATATTTCTCATGCTTTATGCTTTGCTTTTGAGTTATTTCCCTGTTTGCTCTGTAATAGAATTTAACTATGTAGAAACATGTCACCAGAGTTTGCAAGGTGGTGAGTTTGCTTTTATATTGAGTTGGAGCAGAATCAATATTGCTTTCATTTGGCTTGAAGGAAACGTTTTATGCCTGTAGCTCTGTGAGTCAGTGAGTCAAGGCGATTGTTAAATGCATAAATAAGGTTGTCAAATTCACTTTTTATGCTAATTTTGACAACATTGTCTTTTGCTCGTTTTGGTCAGAAAACTGCTGCAATTGCAGTACGAGAGAGGCTTATCTTGTGACATCGCATTAATCGCAGAAGTGTTCATACTTGGAAAATTTTACTGCTACGATGAGCTGCACCTCTGTATTTAATTGGGATTTTAAGTGATAGAGCAACACGTAGTGGTGCAGATTGGGAAAGCGAAAGAAAAATGACATACATTTCAACAGTCATGTTGAAATTTCATGCATACTTGAAATGCATGTATGCCTAGTTGTCTTGGAGACAAGACAACTATTACCTGACCTTGGTGGATGAGTGGTCAGAAGCCCACTCAAAGTCTAGACCTTGAGTGGATCCTGTCCTGTCAGTGAGGCTGAATCAGATGCACATAGTTCATTGTAAAGTTGCATTTGAAAACCCTTTGGAAAATGACATATTACTTTCTTTCCACTTCACATTTTTACGCTTTGTGGTGGTCTTTCACATAAACCCCTGCTACAATACACTGAGCCTTGTGGTTGTAATAAAAAATAAAAGTTTAGGGGTCTGAATAGTGCTTCAAGGTCCCGTTTTAAAGTATACCACCGACTAGGGGTCTGCAGTTCATTCCACCTCCACGCTGAGCCAAAACTGTGCAGTTTAGCCGGTAGACAGTTTGAAAACTGTAGCTAATGTCTGCTTAGGTTTTCTTTTTGGCCCGAAAAGGGCTGGCATGGCCAAGGATGTTGAAAAGTCCCCGAAGTCACACCCCTGCAGAATGATGGATGGAAAGCTGGAACAAAGGAAGCCTTTTAAAAAATGACCTAGAAGAAAGCTTAACTGCCTTTCTGTCTAGTGAAAGCTGTAAAAGGAAATGTTTAAATTTCTGTTTACCTAATGTTCAAGTGACTTAACTGATGAGCATTTAAATGTCTAAGACAGGAAACCAATTACATTGACCTTTGTTTTTTTTTTATATGAAAAAAAAGAAAGATGCATGGATTGTAAGATTCTGATGTAGTTGTGATGAAAGAGATAAGGTACATATTTTTGATGAGACGAGTATGGGGGACATGGAAACAGATTGTGTGCTTTGGCTAAGACTTAAGGTGCTGTTTGGTAGGCAAAGGGAGAGCATATGGGCTAAATGCTGAGGGGTCTTGGCCCACCTTAATAAGGGCGGCATGCAAAGGCTGCTGCACCAGAAACCAGGAGACAATGCCAGGAATCATAAGCCTCACAGCAGCGCCAGCAGCTCCCTCCTGAAATCCTCCCTCCTTCCATCTCAGCCCAGGTCCTCAACTTTCCTTCAGCCATCATTCTACCCCTTCATCTCATTGCCCTTCTTCAAAGTGGACCCCTCTGGTGATTAATCCATTCGAGTAAATATCCTCTTCCAGAGAGCTAGATGAGCTCAGCAGCCACAGGGGTTGCAAGATGTGAGATGGAAACTCAACCAACTTGCTCTGATTTACTCACATCAAGCTGAAGTAGGAAGACTTGCTGTTAAAATTCCTCACGTTCAGAATTGAGCGAAGCAAACGGAGACCACGTTCCTTCGATTGATGAATAAGTTATGTTTGTTGTATTGATGATCCTGACAACATGTTCAAACATGCTACTCTTACACCAAGGTCTTTGAAAAACGATGGTTTGATATCTGCAGCAAATCTCCACTTGTACAACTGGTTTTCAAAATAAAACTAAACGTTAAGCGCTTGTAGTAAAATCTTTGAATCTGATTCATTATTTACTGACTGAGCATTAAAATCAGAGCAAAAAATAAATAAATAAACATTTCAAAACACCCAGTGTTGATCTGGATAAATGATTAAATAAAAGCTCCACAAAGATATTACCTGGGGCATTTTGTACACAAGTCAGAGTTCTTTTGTCTGCAGGGATACCGCCAAAAATCCTCTGGATCTTTCATTTATATAAAATATTTATCCAAACAACTCACTCCAAAATTGAAAAGGTCAAGTAAAATACATTCACATACTTGCGTAGCTGCCTTTTGCATTCTGACAGAGTAAAAGGACCAGGGGGCAACACACAGTGAAGCTAACTTCAAAAACCTGATACTGATAAGACAAAGTAAAAAGCCTAAGAAGTCCGACACCACATTAGATATTCCTACTACACACTTATGTAAATGTCTTCAAAAAAAAAAAAAAAAAAAAAAAA
>NW_015113917.1:29690-47687 GCF_001443285.1 Poecilia latipinna | reverse complement strand
AAAAAAAAAAAAACCCAAAGAAATCCAAAACCAAACAAATATTTCCTTCAAACCACATATAAAAATATCTTCAAAAAAAAAAAAAAAAAAAAAAAAGGAACACCCAAAAATTTTTAGGCAGGCTGCAAAGCCCAGAGGAACCGTGAGGTTTTTGGATGGTGTTTTTCTCTGCTCAGAACTCTCACTGTTCCCAAATAGTTGTGTCTGGGCAGATCCAAGCTGGTTCCCATTTGGAGACAGCGGCTGGCTCCGGCCTGTAATTCACGGAGGGGAAAACAAATTGCTTTCTGGTCACTGTCTCTGCTCAAGGCCAGTTTGTTTCATGCTCCTTCGGCTCTGCCATTCTTTTCCTTGCTTGTATCATCCGTCCAACTATTTCAACACTTTCGAGGGCCATTACCATGGGCCTCTCAGGAGTGGTAAAGGGTGGAGTTGGCCTGTTGCTTCCTGGTTGGTTGAAACCATCTGCAACAAAACCTACATAACATAGTTTCTGTTCTAAGAGCCGCCAGGCACCTTTGTATAGGTTGCCAGTTGCTTCAGCACTCATCAGAAGATTAGTCTTTAAGTTCTCAGTAATTAAAACATCCAGAACAGCGTCATTAATCATTGTATTGCTTCTCTCAGGAACACACACACACACAAAAAAAAAAAAAAAAATACAGGAAAACATAGACATCACTGACATTTACTGTTCCGATGATTTCTCCGGAACAGACTCTGTAGTTTGTGACGGTGCTGTGCATGAAACGATGTAACTATTTTGAGAACTTTGAACTCAACACTGCTGAGTTTTTTTCTCTCTCTCTTTTTTTGTCATATCATGGGAACACGTCCCATTTGATAACGTTTGATGGTTTTCTGTTTTGGGGCGAATGGAAAAAAAAATAAAATAAAAATGCTGCAACACAGTACAGCACTGTCAGGATAAGTGTTAGTAATTTAGGCCAGTGCTTCTCCCTTTACTTTAAACTTGAAAAAGGCTGCCTCAGTGAATATGTTTTATTACATAACAATATTAACTGAAGGCTGACGCTCAAACTCCTAAAGTTCTGAGGTTACGCTAATGGCTTTTTGCCACTAAATTTTATGATTGTTTCTTATATGAACGAGAGCGTAGATACAGAGAAGCTGCAACTTTGGACTCTCATAGCCAACCATGGATTGCCTAAGATAACCAAAAAGATCAGATATTTATTTAATCTACGTTGTCGACGTTTTGTTTTTAGCCTTTGTTCAACATAATCAAGATTGTGTTAAAGAGGATCATTAGAGCGTGCTAGCTCTCTTGTGACCATGTGTTTTCTTGCTATCTGAGTTTGTTTTGGTTTTTATGGCTGTGAAAGGCTTTTAAAAACATGCATTGAGTAGATGCTTTCACCCCAACAACAACTTTAACTGTCAGTGCCAGTTATATAGTATTATGGTAGGCGTTTGACAGTGCAATAACAGAGAAAAAGAGGGAAAAAAAGGAAGGAAAAAAAAACCTTGAGCAAAATCCTGTTTGCACTGACTTGACCTGTAATAAGAGGTTTAAAAATGGACAGTTACAAAGGTATTCTAAAAAGAGGGCTGTCCAGTCAAGATTTCAGGTTTCTTTTCTCCTTTCTCACTCGATTAAAATATGCGGAGGAGAGCAGCAGCGGTTTAGGTGCTGTAAAATACAAGTTATGTGAGCAAAGACTCACATAAACCATATTCTGTGAAATCAATCCTGGGCAACGACAAAACGCTTATGTTGATTTGTGAATAAGGGAGTGGTCTATATATTTTTTTGTCTTTCTTTATGTCTGACAAAACATGATAAATGAATAAGAATTGGTTTCGGTTGGAGCTGTGAACTTGGTTTGAAATATTGAGGTGGTGAACTATGAACATGAATGCATTCAGTTTAACCTTGCTGAACTAGTTCATGAACTTTGCACACGCATGTGAAGAATAAAGAAGACTGCTGGGAGTTACTCATGTTGTCTTCCTCGGTTTTGGAGAAGTGTCCAGTTTTTGGGACAGCTCTATCATTGCTGACGTGACATTGACATAATGATGTGGTTTTTCTGTACTCTTCTCCAGACAGATACCTCTTACAATAAGACGATTTTGATCATTTGTGTCCTCCCTGTAAACTGCAGCCTAAAGCTAAAAGACGCAGATGTCAGGATAGTTCCCCTCAGCTCAACTTGATTTCAGGTTAATCAGATTTATTACAGTTCAGATGTGAACTTAAGGTCACTGAATCCACAGTTTTAGTCCAAAGTTTAAGCAAATATTTTCCTTTAAAAGCCGTTTTTCTCACTTGTGCTGGAAGACACTTTATTGACTTAACGTCTCGTGCGTTTTAGAAAGGATGTGCAAACTTTCCACAGCCACTCCGTCTTGGGCACATTTTATGTTGGCTGAATCTAAATTAAAACTTTAACATTAGTCCTAAATGTAAAGTGACGCAATGCTGAGATTGCGGCTGCTAAGTGTTCAGACGTACACATTACGACTGTATCTGCCGTTCTGCCTACCAATATTTGTAGAATTACTTAAAGCACTAATCCACACGTGTTCTTCGTGTCCAGCATCTGGTTTGTGTTTATTTAGATGCCGCTGGCTGTCTAAGGCCCCCCCTTCTTACATCTCACCCTCTCTGTGTGCATGTGCCATTTCTCTAACCCTTTTTTTTTTTTTTTCCCCCCTTTCGGCTGTGTGCGCAGAGTGATTTCTTGGAACCACTGCATCCTGTTGGCCTGAGGGAGTCGGGAGCCTCTGGCTGATTAGAGGAAGCCCTGTATCCGATTCCAGCCCCCCTCCGCCCTTCTCAGTGCTGTTACCCAGGTTTAATACCTTAATACCTCAGCCTCCTGATCGTGGACCTTTGCTATAAAAGTGTTTGCTAGATTACCAAGGGATGCCAGAGCTCTCTGTAGGCGCCAAGGTTGGATCCTAGACAGGAAAACAGCCATTCTCACACGGGGGCAAAATCAAGAAATAACATTTTTTTGGTGATTTTTAAGTCTTTGTTACTTCTCATAAATTTATTTTACAGCTAGTGACTATTTCAGGCCATAAATATGTAAACATGCATTTTAGGTTTATGAGTACGCCACGCTTGCACACAAGGTCTGTTCAATCCATCATCTGAAAAGGCAAATCAAAACTAAATATGCCAAGACAGGACCATCCACCTAGAGCAGCAGAGAAGGCAAGAAATGACTTGGTACATGAAGCATGGAACTCTGACGAAGATGCAGAGATTCTCAGCTGAGACGGGAGAATATGTAAACAAGATGACGAGTCTTATGCTGCACAAATCTGGCCTTTATGTTTCAGTGGTAAGAAGGAGCCAACTGTTTAAACAGAAAAAGATCCTGGGAGAGGGGTTAAAACTTAAACGGAGGTTCCTCTTCCAGAGGTACAACACCCTTAAACATCCAGGCAGAGCTACTATGGGGTGGTTTAGGCCACAGCATCTCAATGTGTTGAATGACCTAGTCAAATCCAGACCTAAATTTACTTCAAATGTGCTTAAAAATTTACTTTTAGAGGCTACTATGTTACATGAAAATATCTTTCCAGTAAAACAAAAACTTTAATGTGATGAAAATCATACCATTTTGAATTATAACAATTTTGAGTCATTTTAAAAGTTTCGGTTGCTCCTCGTATAATTAGCACTGCTTTGTTGTGCAAACTGGAACCTTTTCAGCCACAAACCTGTAAATACGTCTTTTAGATTGATGAATGTTGCCAGACTTGCAAAAACCTGCACACTCCAACATGCTTCTGTTTTCTCTCTCTCTCTTTCTCTCTTCGTCTTCCTTGCCAGTATTTAACCATCGTGAAATACTGCAGAGAACTAATTACACAAACAAAATTCCTCTGCCATATTTTTTTTCCAGAGGATATGATTTCAGCAGCTTCAGATTGTGACTCAGATTGATTTGTCTCCTTGTAGCATTTAAAGCAGGGGTATCCAAACTTTTTCCTGTGAGAGCCACATAACTTTTCCTTTCTCTGCTGGGCTGCCGGAGGCAGTTTGTAACAGTAAAAGTGTGACGATTGCAGGAGTGCCTAAATGTAAAATTGTATTGTTTTCCAGAAAGCACAATCAAATAACCCTCTATGGGTTCTTCACAGAACAAAACTCAGGAAATACATAATAGCTCTATTAATGAAATAAATAATAACCAAATAACCCTCCCTGGGTTCTTCACAGAAAAAAAATCCAGGAAATAACACTATTTATGAAATAACACTATTTATGAAATACATTTTCATAAAAATTTTCCGGACTTTCCGAACTATAAGCCGCAGATATCTCTGCCGCTCTAGGTTTTCCACAACGATGCAGCAGCAGCAGAGGGGGGCGGACACCCAAAATTTGAGTCATAACAGGTTAATTGAACATCACATTTATTACGGTTGAAAAAGAAAAGGGTCCCAAGTTTAGATTTAACTGAACTGATTACAGTAGTTTCCAAATGGTAACTGTAACAGTAAAAGTGCTGATGCTTCATGTCTGCTACTAGCTTGTGTTAAATGAAAATAGGTGCTTTCTTCTTCTTCGTCTTCTTCGTCTTCTTCTTCTTCTTCTTCTTCTTTAGATTTTAACCGCAGATTGCTTCCATTATTGCTGCACTACTGCCATCTATTGGATCCTAATATCCATACCTCAAATTCTCATACTGATCCCAGTATTATTTAAAAAAAAGGGAAACATCTTCTTTTTCCCTTCAATGTGATTTAACTGAACAACAGCATTCTCAAATTTCAATTCCTTATTAAAACCTAATTCCGTTTTAATGGGCGCTTTCTTCTTTTATTTCCAATTTTGACTTCCAATGATTCACTTCCTGCTAAAGAGCCCCCTGGTGGTTGAAGAAAAATCCACATACAAGCCGCATGGCTCAAAGCTTAGGAAAAAAGTAGCAGCTTATAGTCCTGAAAATACGGTATATGAAAAAAAAAAAATCTAAACGCTCTCTGGTATTGTTCAGGGGGCCGGACCAAATGTGGAGGCGGGCTGGATTCGGCCCGCGGGGCGGAGTTTGGGGACCACTGATTTAAAGCAATGCGAAGCTCTAACATTTTCCTGTTTTTTTTTTTTGTTTGTTTTTTTTTTTCCAACAAAGCTGTGGGTTTAGTATCATATTCAGCTTGATGATCCTGACTTTGTGCTTAAAATTTTCTGTTTCGAGGAGAAACTATGCTAAGTGGCAGTCCATTTTTATGTATCTCTAATTAAATCGTCTAATGTGGTTTGCTCTCTGTATTCGAGAGCTCAGAACATGATGCTGGGAATCCACAAGAAGGGCAGAGCCCACACTGCCTGGGAAAGTATTAAATAGGACCCAATGGGGAACTGTTTTAATTTTTCCTCGTAGAGACAACGTGCAAAAACAAACACATTAGGAAACAAAAAAGGAGCTAAAGTAAACTTATAAATCTCAGGTAATTTACGGGAAACTTGTCCGTCTAAATTAATCCTTAAAAAACCTTACGGGTGATTAAAAAGAAGCCTGCATGTTCCTGCAAAGTCAGTCAGTCAGTTTACCACTTTCCTGCCAGATCGCTAGAAGCCTCATGCAATTAAACAATTATCACAATTATCTGTAAAGTGTGTTCATCTCTTTTGCTTTTCTCCTCGGGCAACCAAAAGAGTTGAGATTGAGTTTTTATGGCGACCGAAGCTACGGCTCAAGTGTTTTGCTCCGTTTGCTGTGAGATAAATGGAGGCACACCGAGCCAGAGTGGGTGTCAGCCCATAGCGTGGAGGCGCACGCGGGCGCAGAGCATGTGATTGGAATATATGGCCCAGGCAGCGAGCCGGATGTTGGAGGTTTCATCAGACTTGTGTAAATGTTTACCCTATGCGCTGTTTCCATTTCAGCTGGCAGCAAAGCATCACCTTACCACTTAGTGGTTTGTACAGTTCAGTTCTGTCAACGCTACCGTCTTCGCAGCTGCGGCGGATCGGACGTACGGCAGCGAGGGCCGGTTTTATCCCAGAGCCGGTGGAGTCGCTGGTTGCTCAGGTCTTCAGGCTGATGTTTGCCTTCTTACAGAACATTACCTCATTTATGAGCGATTGCCTGAATGTACATGTAACACAGCGTCTTTTAATAATTAACAGAGAAAATGCACATTATGCAGTTATTTAGTAGCGCTGGCATTAGAGACGGAATGATTTTTGTTACAGAGTTCCTGCAAAAATCACTTGATGTTAGGCCATTGTGTTTAATACCAGAAAATCATTAGCCTATGACGGTTTTCATACTTTTAAATCTTTGGTTGTTACAGTAGGCCACAGAGTATGGATGAGTCCAATACGAGTCAGCCAAAATGTCTTTGGTAGCTGATAAAGATAAAAACAAAACAAAAAAATTAATTTACAAAAGATCTCTATCTTTTTATACATATATATATATATATATATATATATATATATATATATATATATATATATATATATATATATATATATATGGTCAAGCAAACTTCTGAATGATTTCTGCTAAATCACAAAAAAAAAAAAAGGAATTTGTTTTTTTTTTTTCTTCGTCTTGGAAGGTCTTCAGTGTCACTCTCCGTTCACCCTCAGCTCCACATGTGGAGTTGAAAAGGCAGAGCCCTGAACATCAGTCTGTTCTCCCAACACAAGTAAATCATAAAGCTTCAGAGGCGAAATCTGCAATCTGTGATCCCTCAACCACAGCTAAGGGGCTTTTCTTCAAATGATTCATCACATGATGATTAGCTGTGGCGGGGCTGGTAGCATTTTTTTCTTTTAACCCAGGTCCTGTTCCGACTTATTTTAGATATGAGCGAGCGGTGGTGCTAACCAAAAGCTTCAGATGTGGACTGAGGATGAGTGTTGTGTCTCTTAACAATCTGACAAACCTGGAAACCAGATGAGCTCTGCCGCTGTCTTGGTGTGCAAATCTAAAAGCAAAGCAGGGGAGGAGATTGCGGCAGTAAATGCTTTTTTGATGTGAGCAGTGTTCCAAAGTCACTTTCCAGACAGTGCTCTATGTCAACATCGTGGTACCATTAAATCTCACCCAACTGCATTTCCTCTTACATTTTTTTTTCTTTTTAAACTTTGTCACAACTTTCAGTATTTTATTGCCGATACTTGATCTTTGTAGAGCTTTGACATGTAGAAATAATTTTCAGTATATGCAGCTTTCTTTTAAATAACCACAATATAAGACCGTTTTCTGAATAATTTTTCTTCGCTAGCACAGCTTTCACTCTGTGTTGCTGACTTTCAGAATAAACCAACCTAATTTTATGAAATAAATTATAATTATTTTTCATATTTCTTTTTCTCGCCTTCCTGAAAGGAAACATAAATAAATGCATAAGGAGCAGCAACAGTTCCCTAAAACACAAATTTGTCCTATCTTTTAAAGTCAAATGAGATGTTTCATAGTAAATCAATACAGGAAGCATTGTGTTATTTTTTCAAGTCTGTAGAAATTATTGTATACATAATACTGGTAGGCCACAGATGTTTGTTTTTGTTTTCTCCCTGCAGCTGTTTATGTTTCTCCTCAAAACAAAATAGTGAACCCGTCACTTGTGTGACTCTGAGGTTGTTTCCTACAGCCTATCAGAATCACCGTCTTTAAGCGACGAGGGTAAAGGAATTTTCATTTCCACACAGAGGAATAGGAATAAGTGATGATAAACCACACGCAACAGAAACCCACAGACCTGGAAGACGACAAACTGACAGGCCATTTTAGATGCAATGCTGAGAGTCAACTTTCCTACACTATTGAAATATGTTTTTTTATATATATTCTCTCATACCTAGACAAATGTAATCTCTTACTTTTTAAATCTCAATTAAGTGATTTATATAAAATATTGCGCTTAAAAAAAGTAGATGAACATTGATTGTAAGTAGCGCCTCCCCTGCCGCAGCTTAAATGACAAAATACGTTTTTGGGCGTTCCTTATTTCAGTTTCCGACATTCTGCAACCCGTTTCCTGGTACGCGTTCACCAGAGAAGGTCGCCATAGCCCTTAAATTTGGCACACAAATGTTCCAGATCCTCAGTGTTCCATGACAGAAGCCGAAAGCTCGAGGGATGAAACGGAATAACTTCGCTGTTCTGTTCACCTCTCCTTTCATGTCTCCTTCTCTTGCAACTTGAATAAACCACAGACATGCCATAAAAAATACAGTTCCCTTTTAGAAGAGCTTGTTACATCTTTTTGCTTCCTCTGGCTTTTTTTTTTTTTTTTTTTCCAAATACCCGGGCCTTTTCAACAACGCTGTTGCAATAGAAATGGCAAACTTTGAGTCCGCAAGGGAGAATTATTGTCCACATAACATGCGATGCTGTAACCAACTTGGAAAAGACCCGCGATAGTCGTTCGAGCTGAAAACCATCCAGTTCTGGTCAACGGATGAAATATCAGCCAATGTCTAGATTTATTTATTTTTTTCTCTGTTGTATTAATTGATACTTTAAGTAGTTAGTGGTATTAGCACTCTCGTCTTCTTTGTTCTAATTGCCAAAAAGAAAAGGAAGGCGAATGCATTCCTGTCTGGAATGCACGTAAAAGTACGCAATGGGACATTTTGTATTCGGGGTACACCAGGAGAACTGCTTCTTATGTGACTTCCTCTATGTATTGGGGATTTTTGGCTCAGTTTCAAGAGCCTCCTTCCTTTAAACTGTTACCCCGGAGCAAACACGAGCTTCTGCTGTGGACTTCCATGTTTAATTAATGATGTTTTGCTGCTTATTTATCCTCTAAAAATTGCTGACAAGTGGGGGCCGCATTATAATCTAAACGTCTGTCTTTTTAACATCAAGCTACTGCTGTGAAGGGGGGAAAAAGTTGGCGTCTAGAGGGCTTAGGGGTGTAGAACTAAAAAAAAAAAAATACACGTACACACAAACTTGTTTTTACTCTGACTAATCTGAAGCAGGAAAGCAAGTTTACAAGACCACCAAAGGCTGTGGTCTTTGAGAGCAAAAGATGTGGAAATATGTTGCAGAATATCCTGTAGATGGCTTGGATCTCATCCTAGTAAAACAAGAGCAAGTTACCAGTTGTATAAACGGCCCAGGGATAAAAGTAACACCATATCAGAAGAAAACACTTTTATTACTGTCTTGTCTTCATCCCCACATATAAGAGAGCCATCTCTTCTCTTATGTGACGGTTACTCCCAGTCTGTCGGTCTTGAATTCTCGTGCTTTTTTATCTGTGCTTCCCGATCGTCTTCGTCGTCATCTCCCCCACGTGTCCTTCTCAAACATCCATTCTGAAAAAAAAAAATCGCGCAGAGTGAAGAAAAATAAACCCGCATAAGTACAATCTTAGGCCGTCTAATCAGCCAAATTGCAGTGGTGCGCTCTGCCTGAAGGAACTTTCTTTCTTTGCTGGGAAACATTACTTAATGGCACCAAATCAGCCACAGAGAGCATGCCGTTGTCTCCTCGCTCCTGGCATAGGATCGGCTAGACTCTAGCTTACAACTGTTTCACTTTAAGGGAAGATACTTCAATGTAAAATGTTGTTACTGGGTATGGGACAGGATGTCGAAAAAGGATGTTATTGATAATTTCTGTTTAGTAAAGAGAAATCTATCATTCGATCATTAACCCTGCTGCCTGGAAACTAGCCACACAATTTCTCATTATTTTATGTCTGTCAACAGCATTTATTTGCAAGTGTTTTTAACACTAATATATACACTTGAGCAAGAAAATAAAAATATGATAAACACCTGCAAAATTTAGTGTTTATTTCCACAGGTTTGTCAAATATTTTAACCTTTGATACTTTACAGTGTAAGATGATTAAAACTCAGAAAAAAAGAAGTAACTCATGATGGCTTTGTATCAGCCAGCTGATCAGCAGCTGCTGTTGGGGGATCAGTAGCTCTACATTACTCAGCACTCTTTATAGTCAGGAAATCTCTCTCACTTTCTCCAGCATCTGTTTAAAATAACTTTAAACTGTTGGAGTGTTTAAAAAAAAAACCTTAGTATACCTTTACATGTGAAATGACCCACATCATTACCTGTTGGCATTAATTTGGATTTAATCCTGATGCTCTGTTTTAACTGTTTTTCCCTTTTAGTTTAATCCTCGACAAGTTAAACTGAGCTTTTAACCTCCTCTAAAAGGAGTAAATGAGTGTAATCCTGAGACTTAAACCAATAAAATTGATCCCTTTTCCCCATTCTCTTATTCTTGCTCTTTTTCTTTTTTTTTTCATTTAAGCCAGAATGAAATTACACTGAACCATTCTGAATGAATAAAGAGGAAATAAAAGCTATTCCAAACTTCAATAGCTGAGACTCTCTGCTTGATAACTCCGCTCCAAACAGGACACTCTATATGGAGGAGAAATTACTCCTAAGCTTTTATCTTTGATTGCATTTCTTGTTCCCTCCTCTCTCCAGACACCGTGTTTGCACCGCGACAATGTCAGGCCATTGTACTGTAACGCAGCCTTTTGTGATGGAGCGGGAACCAGCCAAGGTTACAGAACAGCAGGGCTTTATCAGAAAGGCTGATGACCTCCACTTTATAACCTTGGCTCACATCCGCTTCTGTTTCCCGCTAACTGAATTGGCACACATTCAGGGAGTTTCTGTGACGGGATCTGTTTGCAGAGGAATAACTTTGACAAATTAAGAAAAATGTTGATAAGACAAACAAGAAATTAGTTTCACATAGATCTAGTATCCAATTTCCACATACACAGCACACGCATATATATATATATATAAAGTGTCGCAGCCAAGTGAAAACAGATTCTGCCTTAATCCCAGGTTTCCTTGCTTCTTTTTGGCATACATTGTCTGACAAAGATCTTAATTTACTGGAAAATCACTTAATTTCTTTGGCTTTTCCTCAAGTCTGCCATCAGGAGGGCAGTCTTGTCTTCCGCCCTTAAACCACGGGTGCGGAGGGGTTTTCTGTTATTAGCCTGTGTTGGCAATCAATCCTGAAGATCCCAGGTTCTCCATATGAGAAAAGCTCTGGTCAAGGTCTAGGCCGTGCCGACAATTAGGAGGGAAAGCCATGGGAGACGGAGCACAAGGCAGCTGTAAATCTTGACCACAGCCAAGTTTATGACAGTGGGGGGATAATGCATGTCTAGAATGAGGGTGAGGGGATTCATTTGGCTTTTTCTTGTAACTCTCGAGGCCTTAGACCAGGCAGTCATTTCTCACCCACTGCCTCCCACTGTCATGGCCTTGAGATTCTCCTCTGGTGAGGGTAGCCGGAATGGAAGCCCCATTAATGGATGACTCATTGTTTGGCGTTTGGTCTCGCATGGCGCTTTAATGAAGATTGGAGGATTATCAACTCAGGAATGCTTAGGCTGCCCTCTGAATCATTCAGCCTTAAAGTCAGAGTGTTTGTCCCCACTGCCAAATACAACCCAAATCATCACTTATGGAAGGAAGAAAAAACAAGGGACCGACAGGTGTTTTTATAAACTCTTTATCCACAATTACAAAGTCTAGATGAGGAGTTAGGAGTGGTGTTATGAAAGGGGGATAGTGTTATTTTACAGTGCTCAACTTTAGTGTTGTGACTGTTTTCCACATTTTCTGATTTGGTTGCTTAGTGTCAGTCTCTCATTGGTGAACCAGATTGGATTCTGAACTTGTCCTGGTTGGTAAAACTCTCTGGGTAATTCCTCTACCAAAAACACCTCTATGTCAAATCCAGAACAGTTCCAAGAGTTTTAACTGTTGTTACCTGGAAGAAAATTGTAGTTGATCTCTACATAGCATATATGATTAAGATATGCTTTTTGAAAGCCACCGCTTTGGAAAATACATCAAATGCATTACACTCAAAGGAGCTGAATCGCTGATGTGTACATTCAAATAAATGAATTATTGGCCTAACATATTTTCTTTTCAATAAGCTCCACATAAGTGTATTTTGTTAGCTGAAAGTAAAAGAATATGGTAATCTGATAAACACCTTTTAATGTGCTAACTGGGAATAAAATGTCAACATAACGTGAACAACATCTCTGGTTTACTTCTTGTATCACATCATTAATTCAGTCAGCTAAAGACTTGACGATTGTTTTGGCCAAAAATCTTCAAAAGTTGCCTCGCTTGCATATAGACATGTGAAGGGCTTCAAGTTTTGCTAGAGAAAGTTTGTGGAAAGATGGACTCAAGAGGCCAAGGAAAACAGCAGACGACGATAAAGTTGTGTAGTTGAAAGAAGAGTGAAGAAAACAATGCAGCCTTACAAATCTGGCCTTTATGGAAAAGAGGCCAAAAAAAAAAAGAGCCATGACTTGTGAGGGTTAGCATTTGTCACAATGTAGAGGGAGAGGATTCATGTGGAGGAAAGTTTTTATTTATTTATTTTTTTACAATGTGAAGAAGAAAGATGTTTGATTTTCTTTTCATTTCTCACGGTGTGTGGTTCATCCCAAAAGATCCCAGTAAAACTTTTAACATTTGTGGTTGTACAGGGACATAATATACAAGCGCACATTATATTTTTCTATGGCGCAGCATTGTTTTGTGCATGGAGTACGTTGTATTTAACCTAATCTCCTGTTTGAAATCTAAAATAAGCCTGGAGACAGGAAGAAAATATTATTTGAGCAATTAGCTTTGATGACTTGAAACTGCTTCAAGCATCACATCTGTTGGGGATCAGGTAAATGTTGTCATCATTGTGATGTAAATGTCATTCAATATCCAATTTCATCTCTGAAGCTCTGGTCTTTTGTAAATGCTTTATCATTCAAAGGGCTATGATGTCACATCCATAAGCACATCTGATGAACACCTCTGACAAAAGAACCTCTTTAATGTTGTTTTCCCTTGACTGCTTCTGTTTATGTCTCAGTACAGGTCTTAGTTCCTCCTCAGGGCTATGCTTTGTGAAAAAGCCCGTCATTAACCTCTTCGATTGGCTCACCCTGATTCACATGTGGATTACCTTGATTGTCTTGAGTTTGAATCTCACTTGCTTTTGCCCGGAGGGTTAATGACCTTTCCTCTCAAACCTTCTCCAAATCCCCGCCCATTGGTCCAAACCCATATTATTAGTCTACATGTACTGTACATCGACTGCTACCCCCATGTCGCTACAAGCCCAAACGATGGCTCAGGAAGGATAGGGATTTAGAAATGACAAATCAAGGTGATGAAACACATTTAAGCATCCCTCCAGGTTAAAAGGGAACGCAAAATAAGGGTCATTACCAACTCCTGGTAAAACAAACCCACCTTTCTCCCTTCACTCGCATTGTCTCTTACCTTCCTCTTGAGCCATGATTAGAAACCATAACCCTATGCTTCACTGTCAGATTGGCTCCACATCCATTTAGCAAAGGCTAGCTAAATGTCCTGTTTGCTGAACTGATTGTTTACTTCCCCTCCATACCCGTCAGCTGGAGGAAAGTGGGCACTTTTGTGATAGAATCGTCTTTGCAGACAGATTATAGAGGCACCCGTCTTGCTGTGACACGTTAATAAGACCAGCCTGGAGGAGTTGGTTTAAATCCACTGCTCCTCTGCAGCTTTGATGCTTCCTCCACCACAGGCCTGGTCAAGGTCACTGCTGACGACTTCTTTGATGTTACCTCATAGGTTGCTTCACAGGGCAGAAATGTCTCTGTGATAGAATTATGAGATATTCATTGCTGTTCTGTGTCTGCATTCATACCACTTGAACTTTTTCACATTTTGTTCTGCTACAACCAAAGTCCTTGGTGTATTTTATTGGAATTTTACATCTGCACATAGTCACGAAGTGGAAGGAAAACATGCTTTTTTTCAAAAAATGCTAAATAAAATCTGAAAAATACAATGTGCATTTGTGTTCAGTCCTTCTTCTCTGATTGCCCTAAATAACAGTCCTGCAATTTAAGATAGATGATTAGTCAGTAACTGAATCATATGTGTTCTTACTAACATCATAGAACCAAATCTGGATGCCAGGTGTGCAGCGTGCAACCTGCAGCTGTAATTGAAGTGAAACCTAAAGTCCTGCAAACCAACACGTTAGGGCTGAATAAATACACCATTTGTGACACAGTTTTCAGATTGGCATTTTAAATAATTTCTGCACACTAAGTATTATTTTGCTCCCACTTCATAATTTACAATCAGCATGTTGGTCTAACACATGAAGTTCAAATAAAACCCATTGCTGTTTGTGTTTTTGTCCTGACTAAACTGATACAAATTCAAAGTGCAAAGTACTTTAGGAAAAATGTTTGTACGTAACAGTTGGAAGAGATATTCCGTTTAGCTGCGTTGGAGTTTTGCCAAACAGCAAAACGTTGGCCTTTTTCCTTGCAGTTTAACATTTGCTAAACTCTATCATTGATTTTTCAGACACTGCAACATTTGGTGAAAAATGAGGGTTAGATCTGTAGATTTTTGATTAATATCCTACCCATTTGTGGCTAAAGAACTACCAATGAGATATACATTTTTACTAGTGACCTCATAAATAAGGCCATTAAAGAAATCAAAGTGAGGCATGAAGTAGATGGACTTTGGTTTGAAGAAACACTCTGGCAGGAAACCTTTTATTAAGGACTAAGATTAATACTTTGGAATGGGAGACTTTTTGTGCAGGCCAAGTGATTCTCAAGATGGTGAATCAATCTGAATATCCGCTGGTGTCATCACACAGTTAATGGTTATGAAAGAGAGCAGTGTGAGAAACGTTGAACTTTTCCTATGTTTTTTTCCTGCTCTCTCCAAAAGTCAAACCACTTTCTAAAGAACGGAAATCCAACGACAACCAGAAGTAAAAAGTATTACTTACCATCTTTGACTTCTACCATTTTGGTACATTAATATTTATTATATTTAACCGTAAGTGTATTTGCTTTTAAGCTTTTGCTTGCAGTGATCTAATCTGCCATTATCTGTCATGTAAGTCACAAAAAAATTCATCAAGTGGGTGCAGTACCTCATTCAAGCAAACTTAAAACTGCCCTAGACTGTCTTTACACACAAGAACATCACACACCGTTGGTGTAATGGATGCTTTTGAACTTTTTGGAGGAAGGTGGAGTAACAAGAGTGACTCAATTTATGTAATGGAGTGACTCAAAACAGAAAGACCCTGTTTTGATATTAAATATCAAGGGTTGCAGTTCTGTCTACCCCTTGATAGTGACTTCTAGCACTTACCAGTGCATCCTAATTGATAGTTAGTGAAGAACTTTTAAAATTTAGGGCCATATAACTTTGATTTAATCAAAATATAATAGGACATCATGATAATCCTACCTTGATTAAGTGGATGGCCGTTAACGGCATAACTATAAATTTATGTGACACATTATTGTCTAATCACAATGAATATTTGTATTGGTCTGAGAGAAAATTTTAGGTCGTAGTTACACCTCCATGCCAGAATCATCAATTTTTTATTTAAACAGCTTCTTTATGAACTAAGTAGTGATGAAATTTAATTTTACAGAAAAGCCACATCATCATTATGCTATTTTTTCTCTTGCAAAACGCAAGCTTGTTGTAGTTCAGTTGCCTGTTTTGCTCTCTATAAATCCTCCATGTCCTGATAGAGCTAGGGTCAGAGTTCAAGTGTTAAGAGACCACTACTGTCCCCACAGGGAATGTCGGGTAATGGAATGGGAGATTTGGGTCATGTGGGATGATTTGGGTGCAACCTCTGGCACCAGTTCAGATTTAAGGCACGCTGAACATCGAATGCCCTGTTTGAGACCACAAGCAGCTGAACTAATGGCCATCAAAAGTCCATCAAGTAACAAAGAGAGCGGTAAATTTGAGCCATGCACAAATTCTGTGTGCAGCTTGGTTAAACTTTAATAGCTCAATCTTTATGAGGCCAATTTCATATGGATAATATATCTATGCTAGACCTGATTGTTGCTCCATGTTGGGATTCTTTTATTCAGTGTACATATAATGTCAATGTTTTGGTTCTGTGACTTGTGAGCCAACGTTGGGAGATGCATTGTTTCCCATTTAAACAATCCTTAAATTCACTGTTTCTTTTATTGAACTGACAGTGCGTTATTTATTGTACATTCATAGCTGATGAACAACATGTGGGGGAGAGAGAAAATTCACTCTGTTCTCCTTCCAATCAAGTGTGACCTTTCCAAAAATACGTTGTACTTTAAAACTATAGAACAAGCAATACCTATCAATGAGAGTGCTCCCTATGTATGAAGCATGTCCCTAGTTTGTGTGCGAGCTCACTTCCCCTCTCTCTCTCTCTCTCGCTCTCACACACACACCCACAACACACAAAATCAGAGTGAAGAACATATGAAGGTTTGGGTGTCTGCAACTGTTTGGCTGGCTTCACCTGTCACATGTCAGTCTGTCACAGAGCCTCTGCCCCCCTCCTTCCTTTGGCCTGCCAGGGTGAGGGCGCGGCACGCGACAAAGCCACTGTGACAGACACTGACAGGGCGCCAATCCCTGCTCTACGCCACGGGCCCGGTGCTGCCTGTCCATGTGTCACTCTGACTGACAGAGTAGAGTCCGGGCGCCTGAGGTGAAACGACGTGGCTACGAGAGAGAAGACCGGTCCGGCGGTGGTGACGGTATTTAAGGTTCCTCGTGGACATGCATACAAATCTTGGCAGGAGCAAATGCACACAATGAGGCCAATCACAAAAGCATGTTATATATTTGGCTTTTATATAGGCAGAGATATACAAATAGATATAGATATATATTCAATAAGATGAAATTGTATTTTATGCCGGTGGCATTTCCACACACCACATATGAAGAGATAAACACGTTTGGCTTTGAAAATCACATTTGATTGTCCCATTGCTCTTTATTGCATCCTCTGACTCTGCCCTCCTCCCCCCCCCCGATTCAGCTATGTTGCCTACCGTGACTCAAAAACATGCTTTGTGAAAGCTTTTGTCCAAGTTAACAAAAGCAATATTGAACAAAAAAAAGTGAAGGTTGGAACTAATGTAGAATGTGTCCACAACCTTCATCATCATCATAAAAAAATAAAATAAAAATCAAGACAGACGCTCTACACATCTCTGAGCTGTTCCTACTCCAGTAGCTTTTGTGCATTAATATATCTTCACCATCTCTCCTGGGCTCCCCCAGGCGTCGCTAAACCCAATCAAGCTTGCAGTGAGTAGCGTCATCAATGGATGATCTCCCCCTCCAACCCCCTGGGACCACCCGTGGTGACTGATCTTTGTGGGTTCAAGGTCCAGAGGAGGTAAAGCAGAAGCCACATAAAGGGCTTTCTCGAAGGTCTGCGTTGGAGGAGGGTCAAAGAGAAAAGCCCCCATTTGAACATGACGACCAGTATTTATAAAATGCCTTAAAAAGGTAGATGCTGTTGTCCTCGCTTAAGTCCAAAAGTTCAGCTGCAAGGCTTAGGAAAATCCTGTATTTCCTTTTTCTTGCTGTACTCACTTAACACTCTGTAGTTTCTCTTGGCAAAAGCTGCTAGACAGAGTTAATGAAGCTTTTAGCAAACCTTGAGAAAATAGAAGTACATTCTGCTGACAGCTAACTTTTTTAATAAACAAAGTTGCCAAGCAATTAAAAGATAAGTTTACTGCAAAATTAAAACCAATTTAACTGGCACCTTATCAGGTTTGTGGTAATTGTTAGGTACGCTCTCTAGATTAAAAGGTCAAGAGATATGCAGTCGGTCATAACTGGACTTTATTGTCTTGCACTGGGCGTCGGACTAGAGCAGCTGAATCTGAGGTACTTCCAGGAATCTGATTGGAACAGGAAACCCTGCCTCATCCGTATCGCTGAAGAAGCGTATCGTTGCAGGGAACAGACAGGCGTGCACAGATAAGCATCTCAACCTGATCTAGACAATTAACCTGTGTTTACTTCAGGAAGCTGGAGGTGATGGATCAAAGAGACCCGGGGCTCATTTTGTTGGCTCTGGAGGTTGTTACGCTTGTCTGTCTCATTTATCCTCACTATCACCGATGCCTGATCACACACTACCTTTTTTTTTTTTTTTTTTTTTTTT
>NW_015113917.1:0-26502 GCF_001443285.1 Poecilia latipinna | reverse complement strand
TTTTTTTTTTTTTTTTTTTTTTTGTCTGGCTGCTTTTTTTTTTTTTCTTTTCCCCCTGTGTGACCTTGGTGGAACTTTGACCTGTAGCCTCAGGCCACATGCCCTCAAAGTTAATACTCTCTGCTTCTTCCTCTTTGTCTTTGAGTCTCTCTGTATGTGTGTGTGTGTTGGCAGCAGTGGTTGAATTTGCTGCAGCCGATGAATTTCCTGCATCTGCTTGTATAATGATGCGCGTGTGTGTGTGTGTGTGTGTGGTGTGTATGCGGTATAGCAGACATCTCAGACAGCCTACATAAAAGGCTCTTTTCCTGTTTGGTGTTATCAGTACAGGGGGACCCCAGTGATTTGACATGAGCAGGCAGGACCTGAATTAGGGGTTCTGATGCTGGGGGGCTTATCTTCTACCTCCCTGGTCCCAGAGGTCTGCAGAGAGCCATGCACCCCTCCCCTCTCTCTGATCACAGAGGCCTACGCAGACCAAATCAGATTTTCTCTACAGCTCTTTTGCCTCATGTCTGCAAAAGAATTGTAAAAGTTCATACACTTTATCTTTATATATATATATATATACAGTTATCTTAGTCATACTTAGTCATGATTATTATTTTTCTTGTTACCATACTTACTAATTATTGTATTCTCATTATTTCAAAATAAAAATAAGTATCACCCCAAGTTACCAATTTTCAGAGTAAGATCATCATAGCAGACACTTAACAGTTCAGTTGTAATAAGATGTTGACGTTTCAGACCTGAGAACTGAAGTTTTTGTTTAAAAATCATATTTTTTAGTTGTTTGAATTAATTGACCTCCTTCATAGTCTCAGGAAAAAAAAAAAAAAAACAAAAAACCGTAAATGTTGTACAGATATAAATGGTGGAGAAAATGAAAGTGTACAAGAGTTCAAAGCTAAAAGGTGCCAATTAAACTGCAGCTTGATGTAGATCCATGAAAATCAGAAATGTGCGGCGATATCTTGCGCGGTAAACCAAAACTTGGTCCACTTTTTATTTGCACTGTATGAAGGCTTAAAATAAACAGTGCAGCTATTAGTATCATCTGTTGGTAAAGTTGTAAAATTTAACTGATTGTTAAAATTCATATGTATTTTTTTTTTTCTCCCAAATTTCTTTTTGTCCTTAAATTAAAATGAGTCAAATGTGGTGCTCATAAATCTGTTAAAAGTATTCCTGTTGTATTTTTAAAAAGATTTTTGAAATAAAGTAACATGTTTAAGATTAGGGTCCGTTTGTGTAAGACCTGATAATCTTTTTCATCTAAATGCCACAGACTGCGACTCTTTTCCACCTAACTTGCTTTAGTGATACTTTTCCTGATTTTTGTTTCTTTTTTCACTTTTTTAATTCCAGCTAAAACAACAGTTTTCACAAGAGAGCCTTCTCTTTGCTCACACTGGGGTAAGAAGGTACCATAAAACTCCCATCATGTTTTTGTAATACTTCACCTCAAACACATGTATTATTTATAATCATTTTTTCCTATGAGAACTGTCTGACTCCGAAGATTCAAAAAGTCATAGTTGGCTTGGTCACCGAGCAGATCAGTTGACAAATACCACTAGCTTTTTTTTTTTTTTTTTTGCTTGGTTTTGAAAAGCTCTTTAAGATGTGTTTTCATGTCGCTCCCAAATCCAAGTTATGACTTTAGAGATGAATGGAACGCAGCATAAACCGCTTCAGTTCATACTGGGAGGTCTCAAATTTTTCTCCAGTGCATTTCTCTTTTTTGAGAAGTTTCCAGTGAAGCAAATATCAATGTGCCTGAGCAGCTAATCCTTTTAGATGTTGTTTTTTTCAAATGTTGCATTTAATGAAGCAACCAATGCTGTGTGCTTGCGTCAAACATGGATATCAATATTCAAACGCCCCAAAAGAAAGCTGGTGGTGTTCTCTGAATCGGGAACAATCTTGGTTTATTAATGACTATAATGAATTATCTATCTTCAAAATGTCTTCTGTTCATTGCGTGGACCTCATTTAAATAATTTCACATGTAATTAAGTCACTTTAATTATTGAAATATTCATTTACCCATGATAGATGACAGTTCTTTAAAAAAAGAAAACTATTTTTTTTTTTTTTTGTCAATTTCTCCCAGTCAGCAGCACTGTGCACCTTCTGTCCTATAGAATGCAGCAGCAGACGGGCATAAGTCTGGCAGATGGAGACACCAGAGCCATAAAACTGCAAAGTTCCCTGCTTCTGTTGCTTTCTGTCCTCCCTGATAAGTGGAAGCCCGTATTTACAGGAGGAGCAGGAAAGGAAGCTGCTTTGTGGAAACGCCTGTTGTCTGCATCCCTGCTGACTTTGCAGTTGAGACGAGCAAGTTTACTTTTGAGCTTAAATTCTTGTAAAAGCACAAGGGTTTTTGATGGGCTGCTGCAGAAAGAATATAATTATACCAAGACGGCTGAAAAAAGAGAGAATGTGGTTAATTGTGCAAATGGTTTTGCTTCTATGCATTTGTGAAACCAAACAAACAAACAAAAAAGGACAACATTCTTGCTGCACTAGATGAGAAGTTCCAGGGAGGAATTCTAGCCACTTTTAATTTCCCAGTTTTTTTTTTTTTTTTTTTTTTTTTTCCTTTAGAACTATAGAAATACCACAAAGCGTGATGACTAAAGCAAAGCTTTGGAGGCTTCAGAGTGAGTGAGAGCCACAGAAAAACCACATTTCCCACTTCTGCCCATCTGTCCAGAGTAGAGTTTTCCTACTCGCAGCTCTTCCCTTCCCATCTTATACTCAGATCTGTGACTCTAACATCACATTACACTTCACTCCCATTGCCATATTCACTTCCCCCAAAATTAGGCGAATGGAAAAGGGAGCATTAGGCTGGTCCATTATTAAAGTGGACCTTTTTGACACAAGAGTTGCTTATGCAAGAAAAGTACTTTCCTTCGGAACAATCTTACAGCTGCATGTCTTCTGGGGATATTTCACCGTCAGCTTGAACAGAGTGAACTTTTTGCCCAGTTGACATATTTTGGTTTCATCTGCTTAGAAAGTTTCATTCCACATGATTGTCGGCTTTTAGGTTTACATTACCAGAGTGGAAAGAAGTTATATTTACCTAATTTATGTTATCCTTACTTAAATAATGCATGATTTAGATTTTAATTATAATAGTTGTAAGAAGAACTTTAAACCTGAAACATGAGGAATCGCCGAAAAGGGCTTTGTTTCCTTTTGCCAATGTTTAAATTAAAGCATGCAAAATTATTCTTGGATTGATATGAACGAGAATAAACTTGTTGCAAATACATTTTAAAAATCAAATATATTTGCTAAGCCACAATAAAAAAAAAGAGAGAGAGCTACTCACGCTATATATGACAGATTTAGTTACTTATAAAGTCGGTGACTTGTTGCATCTCTTTTCTGAATGTTGATTTGTTGCCATAACCTCTGTGTAAACAGACATTTGGATTCTCTGTCAGTCTGTCTTTGTTTATTAGGGGGTCAGGAGTCACATCGGCCTCTCATCTGGTCGGAAACATGATGCTGTCAAGTTTAATTTCCCATCCGGCAGCCCCTGATGTCATCATCCAAACCACTACCAGAAATGGCACACGCAGCGTCTGGCTCACAGCTCCACATCATATGTTTGGATGTTCAGGTCTCGGGCCTCAGGCAAAACAAGCGTTTCAACTGCTTATGGCTTCTCGAGCGAACGCCTGCGAGTTCAAAACCGGATGAAAGCTCAGGCTTTAGAAAGACTGTGTTGAGTCACAGCCCGACATGGACAGGCAGAGTTTTGTGAATGCTTTCAGTCCAAGACTAAATTTGTCCTGAAAGGTGAAGACGAGAGATTGAAACCCGTTTTTTTTTTTTTTTTCTTCAAACACATATGCTGCCTGACAAATTAAATAAATGTTTTTGCCTCTTGTAACGTTGCAACTCCAAAGCACAAACTAAAACTGGAACTTCGCATTGCATTCTTTTATGAATTATTTTCTTCCTGCCACTTCTCTTTAAATTCTGTATGTTTAACAGCATGAATATTCCCTGATGTCTCAACAGACTATATTCCACTTGATCCGTGCGTCTTTTGCAGCTCCTTCAGAGTTGGCATGCATCCGTTTGCTGTTTCTCTGATGAATCTTCTCATAACATGGCCTGTTAGGTTTGGAGATGTGGATTTTATGAAGAATCAAAGGAGGCAGAGAAAAGATTCATCCCACACTTCTGACATTTTCATTCAACAAAAAGCAAAAACAAATCAGTCCCACTTTTTTTATTCATATGTCAGCCTAGACAGCATAAGGCTCCACCCAAGCTACACTATAGGCAAAACTCTGAGTGATGAAAAAAAGTATTTCCTTTTGGTTGTTGAATTGTTAACAGACCCATCCAGTGGGTGCTCCTACTCCTCCAAAAGTGTTGATCATGTGCTAAATCTCAGACAAAGTTGGTCCCATGTCGTACTACTGTCATACGACGAACAGTGACAGCAATCAGCCTTGATGGGCAGGTTCATTTTGTCCAATTAAACAGAATATCGCCTGGCTTCGCTTAAGCCGAGCTTCACGTCTGCCTCAGGTATGAAGCTGTGAAATGTGCACCTCGTGGATCGAATGATGGTGTCAACTCCTCTGTTAATCCTCTGAGGAGCTCAGAGGGGCAGGTTTAAATCTCTGGATCTTTGTTAGACTCTAGGAGAATATCCCAAATCTGTCCTGCCTCGAACCTTTTTAAATAGATCAGCACTCCGAGGGCAAGCAGCACTCCAGTGTAGTAGTCTCTGTTTCTTCCTTACCAGAATGAGCTTTTTTTTTTTCTTTTTTTTTTTTTTTTTTGGGGGTTTGTGCCTGTGTTTCGCAGTCCCTTTGTGCACCTTCGTCATTAATAATTTCAGGCCTCCTTTATTCCCTAACGTTCGCCTGTCAGTGACTTTAAAGGTTTTTGCCTAATAAGTCTCATTTCACTTCATTAACTCCTGGCTTGGGGGTCTATTCAGGCTTAGATGATATATTACAGCACACACACAAGTGAGGATGTGTATGCAGGAGTATGCACGTCCATATTTTCCCCTGTTTGCACCCACACGTGATCTTTCGTGAGCAGCCTGGGGTGCACTGCCGCACCCGGGTTGTATCAGCACACCGAGACCGACAGAAACCACGAGGGATCCTGGTAATGCGTTGTAATGCTGGTATAATTAATACTGTTACTAAGTATTTTCAGGCACAGTTTGGAATGTTATAATTTGCTTCTTAAAACCTCTTTCCGCTCTCGCTGCAGTAAAACAAAGCTTCAAGATTAGCTCAGAAATATTTGTCCTATTTTGTCTCAGATCTTGCCTAAACTGAGTGCCGTCATTGTGATGATGCAGTTTATAAGATTGCTGCATAAAAAAAAAAAAAAAATGCTTAACACTCCATAGCAAGGTACCACTTTGCAATTTGTTCTTTAGCACTAAATGTTACTGTTTGGCTTTTGTCATCCTTTTCGACTACGCTTCCCCCCCCGCCTCCCTCAGGATGTTGTTCATTCCAGTAATCTTTAATCACTAAACCAGATGTCCATTAAACCTGCTTGTTTTTGTTAATAAGTGCAGCAAGGGAAATGAAGCTGTGGCTTGTTTTTCCTTAGAGAGGGAGAGAAGCTGAGTTTGACTTTACGTGGGTTAACTCCCCCATTTTGTTGTTTCTAAGGGAGGTATCGAAGAACAGACGGGATCGAGTCTGCTCTGGACACGTTCCTCATTTAATCCAGAAAGCTTCATGGGAGCCAAAATGGCATGACTCATTAATTGACTTAATGACCACCCACTGCTGGTTCGCCTGTGTGCGTGTGCATGTGCGTTCATTCACGTCGGGCTCATTTTAAATCCAAACAATAAGCATTAACTGAAATGGCAGTCACTTAAGTGAAACGGTGACATACTTTACCCCATTTTGACAGAACAATATATGTCGCTACATCATGGAACCAGTTGTACCCAAAGAATCAGCGTAAACACGTCCTGTAAAACTCGTCTGAACCGAACACAACAACAAAGCTGTTCAAAAGGATTCACAGCGAAGTATATTTGACTAATGATGCAGATTCCTCGGCCTGTAGACTGAGGAATATTTGGCTCAAAGTAACGGGAACCGATCAAGACCAGAACATTTCCATACAAGGTGTGTTATGTTACGTTTAAGGTTAAAAAAGAAACCTTGCTGAAACTCATCTGCTGAAACTTGATCAAGGATTTCAGGGCAGTAAATGAGCTGAAGTTTTGAACCGATTCTAATTCCTGGTGTTGTGTCAGAACGGACTGGACATTCGGACCATTAGGAAGGATGACACTATTAAAGGTTGTTGTCAAACAGACAGAAAAGAAAACGGAATCACAGACAAAATTGATTGGTTTCTGATTGCCGTGACGGCTGACTGAACTGATAAAGGTTCACTAAGCCTGACTGCAAGCCTGGTAGCTTCACAGAATAAATTGCCATGGTAACTTATGTGTTACCTCTTTTGTGAAAAAGAATTGAGACTTAATTAAGCTCGGATATCCAGAAAATCCCGGTTTACTCAACTATCCTGGTTTTGTGAAAGAGCCCTTAGTATTTTTGACTAACCGATCCTGGATTTTGTTTCCTGAAAGAGATTCAGCAACACGATTCTTTAGACGATCCTCATTCAGTGAACTGTTGAACATGAAACTGTCATCAGGCAGCTTTAAAGTGTTTCAAGGGAACATAATCTGAAACTAGGTCCATACCAAGAGTGGGCCCGTTCCTTATACCTTGTAAATGTCAATAAAACCCCAAAGCTTGTTTCAGCTGAAACATTTGTGCAAATAAAAACCTATCAAATAACTGATCAAACAGGGAGACGGCCACAAAGATTTTTTTTTTTTTTTTTTTTTTTTTTTACAAGGAAGTCTCGTGTTGGAAATTTTTCAGTCCAATGTAGTGGAAACCACTTAAAGCAAAGCAATAAAAATCTTTTGTCCAATTTGAAATGTTATAATTCTATTAAGTTCACACATGGAGATTAGAAAAGGAAACTTTTCCTTTTTACGAGCCTCTAAAATTTGCCTGTAAAAGCTGTTTTCCTTTATCACGTTTTCTGCTTGTAAATTAACTCTGCTAACTTACACTTTGTTTGCTAATATGAGCAAATGGCTTTAGCATTGTGCTGCATGCAGCTTTACGGCGATTTGTAAATATTAAAGTGCTCTTTTATGGGCTGAGTGGGTTCAGATGTGCCAAAAGCTCCCTGAATGGGCTTTTCAGCAGCCTCTCTCTCTCCTCTCTTCCTCAGCTACTTTGAAGATCAGAGTGTAGAGTTTTACTCTGTTATTAGTACATCTAAAAACAGTTTCCGACCTTCTTGGTGTGTGCGTGCGTGCGTGTGTGTCTATAAAATTTGGTGTTTGTGCGTGAAAATTGGTGCCATTGCTTCCTAGAAATGAAATGAGTCTTACAAGGAGAGGAGATCGTCATTGCTTTCTCATCTTTCTTATCCTTCAGTGTTGTCAAGAAGATATTTTTGGGGGTTTTTGGAACACAAAGAAACACATCTATGGTTGGTAAAGGACAGCTGAAAGTGGTTTGGCTAAGTATTGCCTGTGTAGATGGTAGTGTGCCAGTAGCTTTCATAACGAATGGCTTCAAACGCTTGTGATGGCGTCCAAAATCGAATGTGCGTCTTCAGAGAAGACTGGATCTGCTCCTGGGTGAGATTAATAACCACGTTTATGAGCAGAAACTGGAAACCAAAACGAAAGAATGTCGTCTCGGCTTTCTGTTTTTCACATTTGCATACGGCCAGTAAGTTTTGGGGTGAAAACTTCAAAGACCCTTCATGTGAGACTTCACAAAGGACTTCAGAAAGATTTCTGAAAATATCTAAAGGGTCATCTGTGTCCTTGGAGTTATGTTGTGCATTTATAAAACAAGTGGAAATACAAAAACCCATTACATAAAGGGCCTTGTAAAAAAAAAAAAAGAAAAGAAAAGAAAAATGGAAACCCCTTGAAATCTTTCACAGTTTATATTGCCACCTCTAACTTCAAAAGGCCTTTATCAGGATTTTATGATTTTAGACCTTTGAACAATTGTTGACTTTTTTTGTGTGTGTGCTCATTTTCAATTCTTGATCTTGATTCTGAGGTGGATTTAAGTGGATTTATGGCTCCTCCCAAACTATGGCGTGAAGCTCATATAATCTTGTTTTCACTACTTAAGTCATACTTTTGTAAAACATGCTGATAAAAATTCTGTTTTTATGTAACATTTTCCAAAGGTAAACTATTTGCTGCATAAATGCAGCAAGTATATGTGCAGGTGTGACCCACCTGTTTGACTTTGCGGCCTTGTAATCCACTACCAACTATAGCAAAAGCTTTCATACATTTTAGTCAGGCTGTGCTAATTTAACCTTTTGACTTTTCATTTGCCTTCTGTCCTGCTGCCCCCACTGAGGCTTTCTGCAATAACCTGCAGTACCCTAAGCTTCAGGCAAGCTTGACCCTTCTGCGATTTTTTTTATTTTTTTTTTTCCCTGGGTCAAGTTAGGGAACACACATGCAACTTGAAGTTTTATGTACATCTTTGATGGTTTTTATAAATCGCTGCTGTAGAAGTTGGAGCTTTTTCAAAGCTTGTAAATCAGGACACTTGGAGCTTATCTTTACAACGGCCTGTGTAGCATATGGCTGGTTCTCCTTGTGGTGTTGTTTAGAGTAGCATGTTCTGTGGTTCGTCTGAAAGAACCGCATGTTATGTCTCAACAACCTTTCTGAGACCACCAGAGAGAGAGAGGGGGAAGAAAATAGACTTTGTTCTCGTTCTCTTTTGAAACGAACCAGATCCGATCACTTCTGTTTACCTTTCTGTACATGAAAAGCTAGAGCCGCCCCACATCATGTTATCATTGAAAGAAAGTGACAATGAGACCGACTCTTATCAAGGAGCTGTAGCCGAAGCTAAATCTAAAAAAAAAGAATAGTTGGCACAGCTTTTGCTGTCATTTAATTTTAACTTTCAAGGGTCGTATTCTCAAATCTTTGATTGTTTTAATGGCCTTGCCTTAGTATTGTCTTAAGCATTATTTATAAATAGACCCAAGCAAATATTTACTTGCATGGTTGTTCTTGGTGACCTTAGTATTTACTGAGGGGGTATTTAAGTTTGTGAAACATTCACTTTGTGCTGTGGTGCAATTTTACAAGTAAATAGTAGTTGTTTGTTGGGTGTTAAATGTAAGAGTGAGTATATATATATATATATATATATATATATATATATATATATATATATATATATAAAACCTAGGATAGTCATAATATATGTACCAATATGGCACAGCCTGGTATTGTTTTCTTTTTTCATTTTTCTTTTATCAATGCTAAACAATGGTATAAATCGGATATTACACAACCTTCAGTTTCACAGCTTTTTCACAAACGTGCTTTTTCAACCCTCGTGCAGTTGAATGTTGTCGCATCTAAAACATATCAAGGACTTGTTGGAATTTTCCTTTATTACTGCTGTCAGCATTGTGTGAGCATCTTTGACATTGTATGTGTCTCCTTTCTAAATTTTGTGATGTCACGTCTTTGGTCTCTGTGACTTTGGCTAAACAATGCAAACATGCACATGTCAGATAATCCTATCATGGCAACAGAATGTTGCATGGATAATCAGATTCACTGTAATTAATACATGCTGTGAGCTCAAAGACACTGAGTGCTGCAGTAGATCAGTTTTGTGCAATTATGAAACCAGATTATTGCAGCGTTTATTTGGCTCATATACATTTTTATTTCAGTTGAATTGTACAATTTTGGTCTTGTTTTTTTTTTTTTTT
Source organism: Poecilia latipinna (assembly GCF_001443285.1). Classification (NCBI taxonomy): domain Eukaryota; kingdom Metazoa; phylum Chordata; class Actinopteri; order Cyprinodontiformes; family Poeciliidae; genus Poecilia; species Poecilia latipinna. Next base: position 16,668 of record NW_015113917.1, on the reverse strand, counting down.
TTTTCCCCCATCACAACACATCTGGCATTTTAACAGGGTTGCATAGACTTTTTAGATCCACTTTATGACGAATGGAAATAAGCTGTCATGTCGTCATAGCATCAGTTAAGCACAAGCATATAACGATATGAAATATGAATATAAAAACGAGAAGCTCATATTAAATGTTTGCATGCTATTTTTGGAAATAGATAGGAACCTATAACGACAAATGTGACGGCTGAAGAACAGAGACGTCTCTCACTCATCCAGCTCATTTTGTTCACATTTAACGGGGTCTTTCAGAGAGTATGGACGCTTTTAAAAGCAGAAAGCAGACGGGAAGGAAGCTTCTTCGTCAAGGCAGAGGTCCCTAACAGGATAGTCGCATGAATGAAGTTGGAGGATAAACCCGTCACTCTACTGCCGTCATATACACAGACGTCCTTGCACAAGTAGTCCTGCTGTGAGAGCACTCAATTACTTCCAAGATTTACTCAGCTTCCCTCTTTTCATTTATTAAAATCCCCAAATAGTTTACATTGACACATAGCCACATTCAACAACTCACGCAGACACACATGCTCACAAACACGCCCCCAGGAGGAATTTGGTAGAAAACAAAACACCCAACAACAACACAAGCTAAGAAAGGAAGCAAGGCTGAAAAGACAGATTTTCTCGCAAACAGTAAAAGGGTGAGGAATGGTAAGACCGTGGAGGATGAGGACAGGCAGTGAAGATTAGGCTGGAAATAGAAAATCTTCTTCCTCCTTGGAAAGCAGTTTGACTCTCATGAGCTGCTGCGTCAGTAGTTTGAATATTATGGGAGTTCTAGTTGTCTACTGCAAATACCTCTCGACATCGCTGTGGCTATGTGAACTGTACTCGGTGCGCTGGATTAATAAGTTAGGATTCTAATGAATTCTCTCACATTAGTGATCCATTGTTAGGTTTATTGCTCTTTGAATTCTTTCAGGTCAGCACAAAAACCTGCCTATCTCCACGCTGCTCTTTATGTTTGTGTATAAGTGATGCATGGGACAGGATGCATTGTGAGGGCTTTGAAAGGCCCCGTGAAAGAAACCGCCAGTCTGTGCCCAGCGGATTTAGGGGAGTGAGTTTAGGGGGTCAGCATGGTCACCCTGGGGATCAATGCCTCCCATTGTCTATTCTAAGGAGATGCTCTCAGTAGGGAGTCTATAAAACCCCAGTGGCAACACTAACACCCACAATTTTGGGGCTCCCCGGGGTGTTCCCAGTAGGTGGGGGAGAAAAACAGCTGGGGGGTACTCCTATGGTCAGTCAGTTTGCAAGGTTCCTCGTTGGTTTTGTTAGTTGGGTCATGGCAGGCTTTGACTGATTCATATCAGATACATGAGATTTATATCTGTGTAAGCAGGAATAAATCTTAAACAGACCAAAATGAACCACTTACAGCGCATTATGAGAGACCATACGTCAGTTTCAGAATATAGAACCGAGCATCCACATGTATGTTTGGTTTGTTTGGGGATGTGTCTTCACACTGTAACCAAAGCTCACTTTGTGTGAGTGCCAGTGTTGTGACGTTGAGGAACAAGAAACAGAGGAGGTAGCATCTCATTGGGGTCTTTTGTGGAATGTGTCTGCTTGCCCCTTCTCAGATCCGTCAGATGGGTAAACATGAAATCAAAGTGGAAAACCTCCACAAAGGAGTGGAAGGAGGATGACTAGGCTCTGGATGAGGGTATAGAGAGAAAGGTGGGGGTTGGTTTGCCCCTGCACCCAAGGCCCAAAAAAGCATTAGGCCCCCACAGTTGCATGAAAAGAGCTCTTATGAAGACCTGGCTGTTCCGCCTGCATTGGATTAAAACCACAAACCCCATGGCTACCAGCACATTATGTCTATGTCCCATTTTACCACTTACTCATGGAGATAAAGCAACTATCTCTGCATTTATTTTTTTTCTTTGGTAACATTCAACTTATTTTTGTTTTCTAATTTCTGATAAGTCAATCCCGCACCAATTAGGATTCTTAATTTATGAGTTTCAGTGAATACATTTTTATTTTTTCTCAAAATTTTCATATAGCATAACACGGCTATCGCAACATTGGAGGGAGGGGTGGGGGGGCAAAGCTTCAAACACTTTTACTTATTTATTTCATAAACTACTGCAGCATTAAAACTAGAAATACTCGTATTCAGCCGGTAATTGGATTCAGATGTTTTCATCAGCACCGACTGGTGACTGGCAGTTTGGGAACTCAAGAATCCAGTAATTTTCCTGTCGGTGAACATACTAGTATTGAGCTAATACTGTCGGCTTGCGATATTATATTTCACAAACCAACAGTTGTCTGTCAATTGCAACCTGAGCAACTGTTCTATTGCCTTTATGCGTATGTACTAACTGGAGAGTAGAGGTCCTCTGCTTAATGCTGACAATAAGAAAACAAGACTGCATGCTTTGTGCAGAACTCGACTATAATTTATCCTTCCCTAAAATCTTGGATGCATCTTCTTTAATGCATTTTGATTGGTTGGGTGAGCAGGAGAAGAGGCTCATCCAGGCTGGCTTTCATGCAAGCACTGCCAACCCTGGCAGCCTTTTTGAAACTTAATATTTAAGGTCTATAGTCTCTAGGAAATTCAATTTCAGACTGTTTTTCTTTTTACTAATGATAGTTGATCTAATCACAGAATAAATAGATTTAAAAAAGAAAGACGCTAAAACCAATTTAAAAAGTTAACTTTGCAGCCATTTAAATAATATATTCTTGAACTCTGGGTATTGGCAAAGGCTTTTGCACTCAGTCAACACCATGATTGGTACTGGTTTATGAGCCGCATAGATGCCCAGGGAATGGTGAATAGATTTACAGTAGCATTTTCTGGTCATGCAACCCACTCAAAGAGCTTTTACACTACAAGAAGTCGCTTTCATCCAGCTATAATAGTCCTGTTGCAGGACTACTATTCTCTACCATTTGACGAGGTACTTTAGTTAAGCTCTGCTGTGTTTCATTCTTTTACTTACTGATTTCATTTTGTTTTCTGTATGCCTCAGAAAATACATGAGGTTTAAGCTTTAAACCAAACAACCATGCAAATTAAAATTATTTTTTTTAAAACAAGAAATGTCAGACTGAAAAGGATTTTTTCTGTTTTTTTTTTTTGTTTGTTTTGTTTTGTTTCATTTGTTGTCTTCTCATTAGAATCTTTCCATTTCACACTGCATGTTTACTGGATTTCTTGATGCTTGTCTTCAGCTCTGTTTGAGGTTTTAGATTACAGTAGATCTTTTCATTAACCTCTCAAGGAAAAATTATTTTGGGGCAGTCTGGTGTTGCAGCAGCCATTTGACATCATCATTAGGAAAGATCATTTGATGCGGAAAGTGTGCACACAGAAAGGAACCTTCATTTTTCATCTGGATGTGATGGTGCCCCATCCTGTTAGAACCGCAAGGCTCCACACAGCAGTTATTTTATTTCAAGATGGTTTCGAAATTCAGCAACGATCGATTGAACTGTTCTCTGCTCTGATGCATGATGGCTTTAGAGAACAAAATTTGCAAACCATCGGCCTTCTGCATTAGTGATTCTTTCGCTTTCAGAGCCAAAATGTCTATCTTTCAACTGATGAGGCACAGGAAAATATTTACTAATTTATCACCACCGTGAAAAAAAAAGTACTGTAATAAGATTGAATCATACTGTAATTGTGTGAATGTAAAAACACATCTGAAATATTTTTTTCCATCAATTTTAGAAGTCTTTTGAAGTAGTTTTGTACTCGATACTTTGCCCTCTACATTCCCAAATGGCGTGATATGATTAGGAATGAAAATGATACATATAGTAAAAAAAAAAGTAAATAGTAATCCAACAAAAATTGAATGAAAACTTTCATTTTTTTCAGTTAAAACAATTAAGGTTTTAATTGTTTTAATAGAACAACTCTTGTGTTTTCAAAACTCTTTCAAACCCTATCAAACTCATACACGGAGTGTTGAATTGACTCGTTCATGCATGTTTGAGGAATCCTTGAATCTCCCATGACAGTCATTCAGAGCACCCTGCCCCCACATCTCATCCCACTCAACTCCACCAGACAAGTGCCAGTAGCAATTGCCAAACACCTGGTGGAACTGCTGACTGCTGGGCTTATCACACAAACTGCAACGCTTCTAAGAACGTTTGTAAACTGCATCAATGGACGGCATGGAGAAACATTGCTGTGATAAGATGCTGATCAGGGGGCGTCGGAATGAGTAAGAGCTTCTTAAAGAGACAACGACCACTTTGAAGGCACCAGATACAGCTATGAGGCAAAGTCAACATTGTTTTTAAGTCGTTTCTACTATTAGGTCTGTTTGCCCACAAATTGATTTGGGCTCAGTTGACTTTAATTTATCGAACGCCATATCGATGCGCAAAAACCTCAAACTCATACCTGTCAAGTCTCCCATTTTGGCTAGGAAACTACCGTATTTTACCCGTTTTTCCCGTCGTGCTCTCGTACCAGTATTTTCCCGTAAATATCCCGTATTACAGTGAAGTTGCATCACCTCCCCCTCACTCTGGCAGTAGTGTTTCCCCCACCTGCCTCCCTTTTGTTAAAGCAGATTAATTTTTGCGGCAAACTGCTACAGTGGGGCCAAGACAAAAGACAAGTTCTACTGCGTTAAAATGTATCTCATCTCACACGTGTCGCTTTAGAAAACCATTACTTCAGGAAATGAATATATACTGACAAAATAATTGAATAGTGCAGAAAAAAGCTGACCTTACGCTTACAGAATGTTGACTGCTTTTTGCAACACATTAGTACTCGGCCTTTCAAAAGCAATTTCAACGTGATCAACATGTCTGTTCTGCTAAGTGGTTACAGGTCTGACATGCGGGGCCTGTCATTGAAAGGAGCCATGTTCTCAGTTTCTCAGCTATTATACTGTAAAATGGGCACCACCTCACTAAAAAGGCTTTTGCGGATTCTGCCCGCAGGGCATTGTTCTTCAGTCTGGTGCGCTTTAAGTGAATTACAAATGTCTGGATGTCATCCTCATTTAGCCTCCCTTTTAATAATGCACACTACGGTATGCATATATTTCGAAGATATTCATATCTCAGGACGGCTTTTGGGATACAACATTCTCTCTCTCTCTCTGCTTCTCTCTTTCTTTCTACATACCTCTGTGTCTATTTTTTTAAACCAACTTGCTGGACCATTAATCAGTAATCCATAAAAACCTATTCTGTTTTCAGAATTAACTCTTGTTCTTTTCTTTATATTTCAGAAGTAATGATGTATAGCCAATAATCGGAGTAGCTAAAATGCAGACGCCTTGTGGAGCAAGGCGTCTGCATTTGGAAAGATTGAAGCCAGATATAATTTAACAGTTGCGAATAAGAATAGAAACACATTGACTGAGGGTGCGAGAAGAAGGACAAGGTAATCATTAATAGATTGTGAGGAAAAGCGAAAATGATCTCCACCTGGAATTGTCCTACATTTTAACTTGAATTTTCACCAGCCTGAGTGTGTCATTGTATGAGAGAGAATCTTTTAGTGTGATCTTTGTGTATTTATGTGTTCAGGACAGGGGGTGGAAGTTTCAAAACGCTTTTAAGGCTTTGTAGCCTCTCTTGTCAGCAGAGCGAGACCTTCATCTTACCAGGGTGTCTGTTGAGGATTGAACCCACTGTCCCATAACTGATATAAAATAATCCCCCAGCCATTAATTTTTGTCAGGGAGGACAGGAGGGGTTCAGCTAAATCTCCTTTGTTCGACACAACCATCTGAGTTGGGTGTGTGCCTGCTTGTGAGATATATCTCCCTCAGTGTTTTAAAAAAAGTTAATTTCAAGAATCGAATGAAAAGTATGTCTGAATCTGCTAGAGAAGTCCGAAGATGATTTAATTCAATGCATACAAAAACACACAAGTGTCCACCCTGTCATTATTTATTCAGCTAAATCAAAGCCAAAGTGAAAAAGCACATTGTGAAAAGTCCAAACTTGCTGCTACTAAAGAATCTATGTGAGAAGTTGCTGCTAACTAAAGAAAGTGATTAACTTGTGAAGGAGTAGGAGTTTTGGCTGTTTGCTGCTCTGTTTGATACGTGTGTCTTTTAAACCAATCTTGGAAAGGCTACAAACCCGTAGTTGTACCGCGAGAGGTATAATTTGCAACTGGAAAATATTCAAGTCAGTTTCCATCTCCACCAGCCAGCAGACATCAAGATCAGATCACCTGACCCTGCAGAGCAGCTGCAAACAGTCGAGAGCTCCAGACAAGGCGTGTCAGTTCACGTTTTAAGCTAAGCATTGAAGTTCATATATGTCTTATTTGAAAGGACTTTCTAGATCCTTCACTCAAACCAGAACAAGGCGGCGCAGCTCGGTTTCGTTAAGTTTCATCTGAAATAACCATGAGAACGATGTTCTTATCACAGACAAGAGCACAGATAAAGAGGTTTGTACAACTCTTACATTTGGCAAAAGCTAAATGTAGCTCAAATGAGTCATAACAACGGTCAAGAAAGGTGGAAGGATTAATAGGATTAATGTTTATGCTTGTTTTGCTGCTACAGATTTGGTGAGATGTCCAAAGCTTGGCCTTTCTCGCATTGACCTGTTTGACCTCATTGGTGGTCTTCATGTTGTTCACTGATTTTTCCTCTAGCAAGCCCTTGAGCTGCATGCAGACTGAGATTAATTCACACACAGGTGGACCTTGTTTACTAATTGACTTCTCAAGGTATTTGCTGGAACCGAATTAGAATTGGGCGTATCAGGGGGAACTGTATAATACGGATTGAAAAAGGGGAAATATGTTCATTAAATGAGACACACGCTATAACTGAGCACCTATTCAAGGATTGTCTAAACCACCTTGCCCCCAACGTGACTGCAGGCATGTTTCCTCGCGTACACCTCATTAGGTCACCAACATGAGCTCACCTCTGTTCACTCTACCCTCGCAATCAGACGCTACTGCTTACTTAAGGTGTGCATGTGTGCCTCGACGTGCATATACGAAAACATTTGTACAGTATGTGTGCCAATTACTGTCTCGCTCGAGACTGATTGCCTGTTTATCCTGAAGCAGAGAGAGAGAAAAGGATCCGACTGCCGTCACGAGTTAAAAAATAAAAATACGCCGCCTGTGTTTTTGTGTGAGCATGTGCGTGGCAGTGCGCGTGCATGTGTTTATCTTGTGATGTCAGCGCAGTCTGGGGACAGACTGATTAATGTTTGAATATTTTCCATCTATTTAGGGTGGAGATTTGTCACTGGGAAGATACACACACACATATAAGAAGAACAAAATAATATGAAAACAAGAGGGAGTGGTGAGGACGAGGGATGACACAAAATATGTTAAAGCTAATAACTTAGATGACTAGCCAAAAAAAATAATAATAATAATAATTGTAGGTGGAATTTAGCAGATTCATCAGCAGCCCAGCATCTTGCATTCAGTAAATTGGCAAACATTTGAAAGAGTATGCCTTCACGCCTTCAGGGAACAAAACTAAATCTCAAAGGTTTTTATAGTTATACCTGTGAACTCTACCCCATCGTCTGCATTTTTTGTTAAATCAGATCACATAATATTTCCTCTATAAAACTACCTTGTAATTTTATAGGGCTGCAGGTTTAGACCTCTCATTATAGAAGGTGGTACTTTTCACAGCATGGCTGTTATGCATTCTTACTTTTGTTAAGAATTACCTCTGTATTACCCTGTAATACATCATCACACAGTAACATTACCCTGTAATGCTGCACTTTAAGTTCAGTTCATTTACTAAATTTGTTCTTTTGGGCAAAGAAAAGGCGTTTGTTGAGGCATGAAAAGTCATAAAGTCGATCGAGTTTAAATGGGAAAACTGTCTGTGACTGGAAGGATATTCCAAACTACTGTATGCACAGAGTGCAATTTTGTGTCCTTGTAAGTTGTATACAAATTTAATAAAAGCATTTGCTCTTCGCTTGTTGTTCCAGACCTTATCCAGAAGCCAGACTTTGAACTTTAAATTGCGAAGCTTGAAAAGTCCTTCTCTAGAGTGTCGCTGACGGCCGGTCTGTCCTGAGCAGCTGGTCTTATTGCAAGCTGGTGTGGTGCTGATATTGCTGCGCTCTCTCCGTCTGAATTATGTGGTAAAGGAAAGTCTGCATTCAAAGGACTCCCCAGCAATTATTGTTAAACTCCGCAAGCTTTCCTTAATGCTTTCCTCCGTAAAACTTTCCAAACGTGTTATCTCATTTACAGTGCAATTACACCCCTCCCATATTCTTTTCTCCTGTTCTCTCCTCCTCCTCAATGCCTACCGTTACTCCCCTCTGCTCTGAGATTCACTCTTAGCTGTAGTCGGCGAAAGGTTCTTTACCAAGATTATTGAAAGATCTTAGGATTCTCAGCAGTCAAGGAGCTGAGACAATCATGTTAAAGGTCTTGTTACAACTCCACGGGGGGGAAGGGGCAGGAGGGGATGACTTTCTTTTTTCTCTTTTTTTTTTTTTTTCTCAGTAAAACTCATCATCATCATTAAGGGAACATGATGTCAAGGTGGCAGAGAGGGTGGGAGGAAGCAGTGGTGAAAATGACGGCGTAGGGAAGGAGACATTTGTTCTGCGATCAGGCAGGACGTAGCTCTCTACTCCTCCAGTGCAGTCTGGAGTTAATTAGCAGAGCTATTATCCAGCCTCATTCATCCATACAGATGAGCAGACAGCCGCTCTAATCTAACCACACTCTGACGTAGTCTGGGGATCTAATATATCAGATTAGTCGGGTAGCGCTGCAAAATATATCTACACCCACTCTGCATCATACAAGTGTATCACAGATTAGAGATTAGAAAGAATAGTACCAGAGTGATGTTCTGTTGACTGAGCTTCAGTTTTTATCATTTGATCTTTTTTTTTTTTAATACATAAAGTGGAGTGGACTTTAAAAAGACGTCATTGTTGAAGAAGATCTGTCTTTATTTTTTGTCTTTCACTCAAATGCTGTATAAGTAACTGGCCTGATTGTGTCTCTTTGGACTCAAGACATCAGCCACGACAAATCTCCAGGAAGCACGAGGAGAAGAGGGGAAGAATTCGGCTTAGCCGACCGAGACTGCATAGATATTGAGGCCCCTTCAAACCCTCGCCGCCGTGCCCTCCCCCCCACCCCCTACTCTTTCCTGTCTCCGTTTGTCTCTCTTGAGGTAACTTTTCATTCTGTGCCATGGAAGATTTACTGTAATCTGGCAGATCAAAGGCGGGCATTGCAATCCTATTCCCTTAATCCAGTTTGATGGTGACTTCTGCATTTGTAATAACACTTACAAAAAGAGAGATCGCTTTTAGGTTCAATCTTCTTTAAATTCCTCCGTTGTCAGAGCAATAATCATATTTATGTAGCTATTTTCGGGCAGAATTACATTTTGAATTAATCGTAAACTCAGCAATTCACACAGCCTGGGCAGTAGTACTGTTATCTGCTCTTTAGCATTTTTATGTCATTTTAAAGTGATCTAGATTTTTTTTTATCACATTTTTTCTTTTACCATTAATATTAATATTTTATGCAATCAGTAAAAGGATTTGTTACATCTTGGCATCAGAACCATCTCATCATTATTTCATTTAAACCAGACATCCAACACAACACCCATTGATCCTTCAAAGTTCTTTTAAAGACTTTAATCATGTCCCTTTTACAACCAACAGTGCCACAGCGTATGAAGATGTAACCTTGTTTGATTTATCTAATGATTAGCAGCAAGCTTGCTTCAAAGTTTTCTAATTCCTCTCTGAGTCTTTACTGCTCTGCTGAAATCTCTTTAAAGGGGAGATGGCAAAAACAATCCAGAATCAGTCACTAGCTTCATTAGCTTGAAAAGTTTTCAGTGCAGTGTGAAACTTTATGTAGTAATACAATATGTTTTCTTTCTTCCATGTGTTGATGAGTTGGTTACATCTTAAGGGAGATTGAATCAGCTATATTTTTAGACTACATGTCCAACATGATGCAATATGAATGGTGATGGACCACCATCATAACAGACAATCAAGCATCAGGATCAGATGAGTACCAGTCGTAAAGGCTAGATTAATTAGGGGGTCTTCTGTAGGTTTGTTCTACTGCACAGGGAAGGTGGGTGAAGAGAGGAAAATGACACAAAAATGCTTCTTTGACATTTGTAACCTCTAACACTCACACACAATTGTGTGTGAATCATTTAACGTGTCACTTATGATGGTATTACTGATTCCCTTTACACGCCGTAAGAGAATGCAGTCGTTTCCCTACTTTCATTATTTTCAACTTGGTTCTTAAAAAGAAAAGAAAAAAAAAGAATAAATCCAGCGTTTTGTGTATTTAACTTTCATGTTTTAACATGAAAATTAAACATTTTTAACTGTCATGTTAAAAATGTTTAAGCAGTTTGTTTTAGTCCTTCCTTGATTTTCTGACTTAATCTCCTTCTTTACATTTGTCTTCCGGCCTGGTTCTCTTCCTCCAACCTAACCAGGCTGTCGTTCTTGGAGGTTGGTTAAATCCAGGCTGTAGTTCTCACTGTGTTTTTGACAAACAAAAAAAGTCATCTTTAATATTTTACCTGTCATCTGCTTCTCTTACAGTCTCTCAATGCAGTTTCTCAGTCAGTTTGTTTACTGCTGTAATTCATTATTGTACAAGTTTATTGCTTTACTATGTCTATGTCAGGAGAAAAAATGTCATATGAAAGGAAAAACACTTGCATTAGGCACACAAATGATCTCCTTTGCCCTATCAGGGGGGGAAAAAATCATATACAAAGACTCTTCACTTTACTTACCAAAATCTCTGAAAGATTTTCTGCTGTTTTCTTTTTTTAATTATTAGTATTATCTGTTCTTTAATCAGTAAATGTATGCTGCTGGTTTTACACAGCAATCTTCTCAGATTGATAAACCTGTGGAGTTGATAGCCCCTAGTGGTGGATTTCGTAACTTTACGTGTTTCATTTTGGGCCTTCAGTTTCTTTTCTTTAAATATGACAGCATCTTCTCATGTTTCTCAAATAATATGAATCATCAATAAAAGAAATATATGAAACGAGTGTAGCATTTGCTTGTTAAATTAAACCTTATGAAGGAGTGACATAAGTTATATTTTAAGATTTCTTCTAGGATCCTTTAGGATCATATAAGACATGTAATTCACATTTCATTACCCATGAACTTTTACATTTTTTAATTTAAAATTCTGGTCTAGCCTTGATCATTTCACTTTGTGGAGCATTTCACTCTCAATTTATTTTTATTCATTTTTTGGTGAGGCTGAGCTCTCTGTAAGTACACCTTTGATGAGTCATTAGTGGGTGCAGGCACTTATTAGAATGAGAAGATGGCTAGATAGATGGCTTGACGTTTTGATAGGATGGATGGGCGTGGGGGGAGATCATTATTGGTCATGTTTTTGTAAAATTAGGGCGTGCTCGTGTGTGTATGGGCGGATGCACAGACGTGTGCGCATGTGTGTGGGTGGATGGGTGCAAGTGCGTGTGTCTACGGCTTGCAGAGGTCCTGTCAAGGAACAGAAATGATTAATGTGCCTCTGCCACATAAATGAGCCGCAAACTAAACCCAGCAGCCTTAACTGGAGCGTAGAATACCTCGCCTCTCCCTCGTTCTTTCCTCCTCATCCTCTTCCTCATCCCTCCTCCCTTCCATTTGCTTGTTTTCACACCTGCTTGCAGCTCTCAGAGTCGGCGCAATGTTTTCTTTTTCTGCAAGTCGCGCATCTGCGCCGCGCTAAAGCTGGGCGGCACCACGGCGAATCAGCCGGCAATGGGAGCGGAAAAATGGGGGGCTTGGAAGTGCAACAGAGCAAAGTCCTCAAATGTTTGTTTGACTTGACAAATGAAGACGTGAACGAATCAATGATTGATGATCTCCGGTATTCACTAAACCTTCCACTGCAATGTGATGACTGCACATTCTGGATAGGAGCTTGAAAGGGAGCTTCTGCTCGCCACCAAAAGTTGAGTTTAGTGTCCATTTTGATGGGTCTATCTGTAATAAAGAAAGTAACGGTGAGCCCGGCTCCAGAATGAGAGAGCAAGTTGAGGAAAAAAACAAGCCTTGTGTAAAATACAACAAAAGACAATTTATGCCCTAAGACGCATTCAGGCTTAACATATTGAAACTCGTCGCCACGACTTCACTAGTGTCCTGCCTGTTGTGGTCCTTTGTCCTCGTGATTCAGAAGTACAGACATGCTAGTAAGGTGGCTAAAATGGTAATCCTGATTGTTCCATGAATTTTTTTCTTTAAAGATTTTGGTCAGAATATGCACAGTGCACATTGTTAATCTCTACAAATTAGGTGCTTATAAGCAGTCGTAAATCATGCACTGGAGGGTGAGAACAGGCTCATAAAAACTTTGACAAAAGGTTAACATAAGACAATGAATTCACTAAAGAAAGCTATGCAACTGTACATATTTTGTTTGTTTGTTTTTTTGTAAATTCAAAAGTGTCAGCTTTTAAATGCAAGCAGTTATCTCATTTCTGCTTGTTTACAGTCTGCAGGCCCATGAGTCCATATTTGCCCCTAGTTCTCTACAGCTCCATGTGTCCTTCCCTCAGTTCAGTGTTGAGCCTCTGCTTTGTGAGCCGAGCTGATAGGAAGCTCTGAATGTGAATGACTCAAGTTCCTTGTAATCAAACGGATTCTCCCGCTTTCAAATCCACTTTTAAAGTTTTTTCTTCTCAATCTGTTGTTATGCGTTTGTTGTGTCATCACCGCATGCAAATGGTACGAACAAGGGCAAATAAAAGTGAAGCGAATCTGACTCTCTTCTGTCTTGTTTTGTAAGTTTTAGAAATAAAGACAATTGACATAAAGTTACATCATACTGCAGTAAATAATGAGAGAAATTTCACATGTTACTTGATCTTGCCCTAAAATCACAAATGTACCAGGCTTCAATGACCAACACCACTGTTTTTTGCACACATTTGTGCAAAATGAGCTCAAGGTTTGAAGCTCTGCAGGCACTCTGTACTGTATATGCCATTCCAATCCTCTGATGAAGTGAGATTTATTTGAAGGAGGTCTTCTCATTTACTCACTTGTTATCCGCTTCCGCCGCCAACACATACAAGACAAATTCCTTCTCGTGATTCTCAGGCATCGGGAATGTTTTCAACCCAAAAACTTGGGGGAAAAAAAAAAAAAAAAAAAACATTAGGTAGAACAGCCAGGAGCGTTTGAGGTAATGTGCTGCATAAAGTCAGGAGAGCAGATGTGATTTTAATTTGGAGATACAAGCTATTCCTGAGTGGTGAACATACCCAGCTTTTATCTCCGTTACAGTTTGCTCGGCAGTGATAACAGCCTCTCATTACCAAGCTGCAGCCCTTCAGAGATGTGGAATCAGTAACTAGGACTAGTCATCACATAACACGTCGAAGAAGTCAGCGATGAGATGAGTATTTCTACATTAAATCACCCATAGCATTCAATCAACCCTCCAAATCATTGGATTCAGGTGTTTTAACCACTTCCACACTGACAGATGTATAAACTCCATGCCATACATACTGCTTACGCATACATTTTTGAAAGCATTAGTTACTCTCAGATACTCAATTATGTCCTTATTCCATGATGGTTTGACAACTATGTCATACATCCAGTTCCATGTTCATGTCAGTGTTGTCATGACAAAGTGGAGGTGATTGGCAACAACAGTAATGCAAGTGATGGGTCACATAAAACCTCAGTGTCCAGATGTTGCCAACTTCCTGTAGCGTCAATAGCTACAGAACTCCAAACTTTGCTTAGCCTTCTGATTAGCTCAAGAACGGTGCATAGAGAGCTTCAAGGACTAGAGTTGCATGGCTGAGCAACTACTTCCAAGTGCCAGGTAAAGCATGAGACGCGGGAAGGCATATGCATATACATATTTATGTATATCAATATACAGGACAATGGGTCTAGAGCAGTGGTGACATGGTCTCTGTGTTTGGCGGGTGCCAGGAGAAAATCCTTTCTCCCAATTTTGTTGGAACAGTTTAGGGATGGCCGCTTCTTGCTCCAACATGTCTGTGCACCGGTGAGCAAAGAAAAGTCCATAAAGACCTGGCTGAGTGAGTCTTTTGTGAAAGAACTTGAAAGGCCTTCACTGAGTCCCTACTTGAACCTGATTTAAAAAAAAATCCTTTGGACTGAATTAGAGTGGAGACTGTGAACCAAGCTGTTTATTTCAACTTTAGAGCCCAACTCCATAAATGCACTTCTGGAAGAATGGTTAACGATTTCCCCTTAAATGCTTCCAAACCTCATGGAAGGCCTTCCAGGAGGAGCTAAAGCTGTCGTTGCTTAAAAGGACGGTTCAGCGTCATATTAAGCCTTGTGGATTTAGAATGGGATGTCACTCAAATTGACGCGTGTGAAGGCAGCTGAGCAAATAAGGTTCTGAGAATATATAAATCTGCTTTGTTGCAAAGAGATAATTTTACCTGGAGATGAGCTCAGGGACAGACATGTGGAGACCACTGAAAAATGCATATTAGCTCGTGCTGCCATCATGATGTTTTCTCATTCACAATCTCATCTTATTGATATGCAAATGACTATGTAGTTGATAGAGATAAGTAGTTGTTTTGCATTCAATGTTTCATAAATAAACACCAGGCAAACCAAAAGAGATATTTAAGCTGTTGCTAGTTAATTGATGTTTATTATGCAAATTCCGTTTAAGGTATGGAGTTACATTCTCAGACAGATACACACAGACCACATATTCTGCAATGCTAGTTGCAGTGATCAATGGCATAAGATGCTAACGACAACCCTGTCATAATTTTCCTTTGCTTTGAAATTTTAGCAAAGCCCTGTTTTACATGGACTGCTTTTTCACACATATAGTTTTCACATTGATTCCGCTTTTCATAAAAGTAATTCATGACCAGGCAGGACAGGAAGGTTAGAGAAGTGTTTGTATTCTTCGTCTTATGTATTATCTTTCAGTTTTTGATGAATTACGTCTTCCTAAAAAGTGGTATTGAAAGATTACAGTAGATGAACGGAACATCAAACAGACACCAGATTGTGCAACTCTCCTGTTTAGCAGCTTCGACTACAAAAAATGCAAAAAATATATATTTTATTGGTCAAAAAGGTACCCAGTCCAGAGCAGCTGTGAGTCTAGTTCAGCCAGCGTCTTCTCTCAGACAGACATCGCCCTTCCACTTATCCCCGCCATCTGCAATAATCTCTTCTCTGTAACCCAAGAACTCATTTATAGAAATGGACACACAGCCAATTCCCAACTAGTCACATCATCTATTCCTCCTCTGCTGGCGAAAACCTCCACCTGACTGGTAGTTAACACGTATCACCCAAGCCAAATGCCATAATGCCACTTACAGTCGGCTGTTTCCAGCATTTGACTGAGGCCTTGAACCCTCAATGATTATGGCCACCTGTTGTCAAACCCATTGGATTGGCCTGGCTGGTGACACACAAAACACACACACACACACAAACCTGACTTGTATCATGCAGATAAAAGGTGCTCAGACACAATTGAAGGCACAGCAGAGGAGGAGGGTGCTGCCTTAGAGAACTCCGTAAACACACAGACTTCCTGTTTATAACATGCTCCCATGCTTATAAGATTCAGAGTTATCCATTGATATATGGAAGCCCTCTGAAAGTGCCAAAGTGACTGGCTATATCAAGAACACTATCTTTTGGCAGCAGCAATCAGTCTGGAAATGTGACCCCGACGGATTAGTGTTTATGTGATCCATCTATCCAACTTGCAATCTACATTGGCCCGAGCAGAGGACATACTCGGGCATGAACACCAGAAACTCATAAACATTCCTGCATGAACAAACTAATGCACTATATCCTCATCTGTGCAAATGCATGAACTCAGCTTGGTTTTTCTCAGAAATGTGCACAGATCCATGGGTGTGCACATAACACACTGATACATTTATAAGTAACTGGAGAAAACCAGAGCCGTGTCCTCCCTATTTCAAACAGGGGTTCTTGTTTTTCTGACAGGCCTCCCATACCACCGGCAAGCTGTCCCACTGAGATAAGCCGGCTGGCATTTTCATCATTCCGGCCATACTGATTGGAACATTATCATAAGAAAGAGGCTGAGAATCCAGGAGGCCTTCCCTCTGGACGCTGATTCATGTTCAAAGTTGGGATTAACAATCTCACCCCTCAAATCCCCTCAAACAAGACAGGGTTGAGCAGGCAAATGAAGCAAACATTCAACAGATAACAAGAAGGCTCTCATGGCTCAGCGAACGGGCGGATGGTTGAATGATGAGTAAGTAGATGGATGGGTGACATGTTGGCGACAAACTTGAAGAAAACGGGAATAAACTTTAAAACATTGCTTCTGAGAGTCTTTCGTTGCTGCTGTTCAGTCACAACTCTCGCACGAACTACTGTAAATGTAAATGTTGATGTGTGAAATGAAACCAAAGAGCAATTGTCTCCAGATAAATGGGAGGTTCTTGTGATTCAGTTCATACAGTCTGTGGAAATCTGTTACAATTGTTTTCTCAGTGGGGAAGACTCATCGGCGCCGACGTTGAACTCAAATGTTCAAAGTGAGCAAACCTTGGACCAGGCAAATGTATGACTTCTGTGGATGTCCTTAAACGTACTGACTTCCTAATG